>NC_092015.1:27435117-27735117 GCF_042242105.1 Pempheris klunzingeri | reverse complement strand
ATTTCCCAATATCTTCTCCCCCTCAACTCCTCCCCCACTCTCCCTTTATCATTTTCTCTCATTCTTTTTTTTTTCATCTTTTTAAGTCGCTTCATTTCAGATGCATTCATACATTTCCAATATCTTTATGTATGAGTCTGTCTCCCCTCCTCCTCCTCCTCACCTCCCCTTGTCCCTCCCTCCCCTCCCTCCTCCCCCTATTTTCTCTCTCTCTCCCTCTTTCTTTCTCTTCCTCCCATCCTCACCTCTTCCTGTGCCCCCCTCTGTCTTTCTTCCTTCCTCCTTCCCTATCTTCCTCCCTCCTTCCCTCCCTCCATCCCATTACTGTAATCCATCACTCTTCCATCAGCCACCATGCAAACAGGCCTCCTGGTTACCATAGCAACCACCTCCGGCCCGGCAGTGCGCAGCCCCACTCTGATTGGCTGGCAGGGCCTAGGCAGTCTCAGTCTGTCTGGGAGATGTGGTAATTGGCTGGGAAGTCATACACACACATGCACACGCGCACAGACACACACACACACACACACACACACACACACACACACACACACACACACACACACACACACACACACACACACACATGCATTTACACACACACATACACACACACACACAGACACGTACACTACATACACACCAAATACACAAAGTACAGTATTCACACATTGATATACAGTATACACACACACACACACACACACACACACACACACACACATAAACACACTTATTACTTACTCTGGGCCTAAATAAATATACATACTTGTATTCTATTAGGTATTTAATGGAGATCATACACACACACACACACACACACACACACACACACACACACACACACACTACATAAACATCCTCTGAGATATGAAAAGGAGACTGGGGTCAGAGTAATGAAGCTCATAGGAAGACGGGGGCTTCAGGCTGTGTGTGTGTGTGTGTGTGTGCATACTATACAATAAGAGTGTGAAAGTGCATGTTTGTGTGCACGCATGTCTGGGTGTGTGGCACACAGTGTTTGTGTGTGGGTTTTTGTCTATGCACAGGATGGCGGGGGTTGGGGGTGCTGTGCAGGATTTTGGATAAGGTTGGAGCTCTGCCAAAGGATGGATGGAGGAGTTTTTTTTTTTCAGAGCATATTGTTAAAAATACCTATATTCCCCCAAGGAACCAAGTGTGCACTGGATTTTGGTTTTCTGGCTTCTGGAAGGAAGCAGGTAAAGGAAAAAATGGAATTGTTGATCAGCTTGACTTCACCCTGCTGCTGTTGCTCAGCCAGGTCTGGCCAACACAACAGCTATGATGAATGTCTCATCTCCAGGAATACATCACAAATAGCAAAACTGTACCTGCCCTGAATAGCAAAGTGTATTCTCTTCTGCAGTGTTGTTGGAGAACAATAGTGAACAGTGGGGCTCTTTCGTCCCTTATTCCCAGTTTTTAGGCCAGCTATAGCAAAAATAAATAAATAAAAAACGTCCTTTAATCTTTTGTCAGTTCATAGCCAATTTCTTCCTTTCTCAAACACATGAAACGTTAGAGGATTTCAGTGCTCTAGTGAATGTGTTTTAGCTGCAACATGTATTTAAATTGGAGATGATAATTAGTTATTCCACTTTGAACTCACTGCTCTGATAGATTGTTATCTGCCCAGTGAGAAGAGGAAGAAAGAGGCCTCAGCGCCCAGCCACTGTAACTGCACGTGAAGGAAGAGTTGTGTTGGCTACAAGGTCTTCCCCACCTGAGAAGGAAGATTGTTAAACTGACTGGTGGCTGCCCTCGATTGCAACAATACAGACAACCAGACTAGCAGACAGACAGACAGACAGACAGACAGACAGGCTGACTACTGTCCAAAAACACACACATATTCAGTGATTTATGCTGCAGAAACTAGAGCAAATAAATGCACACACACACACACGCATGCGCGCGCACACACACACACACACACAATGTCAACACAAAAGTAGAGGTCATTTTTCAATCTCATCTTTTTAATGGAAAAAAATGAGTCAAGGGAAGAGAGAAAAAACTGGGTAAATTGAGAAAGTCGGATGAATTCACAGAGAATGACTGACAGCAGTGATGACAGCAATGCGGTCACAGTCCACATTTCAAAGCATTCCCAGGTATCAGACAGAGAGAGAGAGAGAGAGAGAGAGAGACAGAGAGAGAGACAGAAAGAGAGCCAGAGAGGGAGGGAGAGGGAGGAACGGGGGAGGAAACTGGGGGTTAAAAAATGTCCAAGAAGATTTCATCTTCCTCTCAAGATAAAAAATAGAAATTAAAAACTCATCTTTATCCAGTGTTGTTTACAACAGACAATCACGTTGAAAAAATGTATAGATTAAAAATAAAAAGTGCACCCGCACTCACACACACATACTTACAATTAGTTTCTTATTTTTGGGAAATGAAAAAAAAGTGCAAGCAAGATCACAGAATGACAATTTACAAGAAAGGCCCAGAGTGGCCCAAAGTCTCAACCCTCTGACTGAGCCACCCCAGCAGCCTACAATGGGGGGAGATGAGGGTAAAGGTGTCAACTTGAGGCCTGGAGGTTCCTGGTGCGGTTTTGTTTGAGCCCCCAACCCCGCCCCCGTTAACACCACCGCCTTGGTTTGTCCATTTGTACAAAGGGAAGGCTCATGTTTCATTAAATAATCACACTGACACCCTTCCAAAAGCCCAACATGGCTTCCCCACCCTCCCCAGATAGTACAATCAAAAGTAGCAAGACTCCGCCATGCTTCTCCTATTTAGTAACCAGGAAAGCTTCCAATATAAAGGCTTTTCAGTCACCATCGACATCGACGCCATCGTCCATCCAGCACACAAACTTCTCTATTATAGTCAATCTAACAATAATCATCCATTTCATCATCACACTGTTTCCACTCCAGCACACGTCAGATCTAGATGTTGGCTCTGATTGGTTAATGGAAAGACTAAATAGAACACTGACTTGACACACTGCAGGATGACACAGCCTTCATAAGTGCCTTGTGTGACGCGTGTACTTTTGTTGTAGTACTCAATATTATGATCCTCCAGCAGTGCTGTGCCACGCAAGAAGAAAGAAAATGTCTAATAAGTCCCTATTTTGGTTTGGTTCACTTTTCTTCTGACCGTCCAGTTATCATAAGTGGTTATAAAGACACACACACACACACACACACACACACACACACAGAGGCATAAACACACTTGGAGAGCAAATGCAGCCGCACTGTGCAAAATGTGAAAAGACAGAGATTACAAAACCCAACAAGGAAACAAACCGGAAATGAACATAAGTTAAAGGTTATTTCTCATCATTATTTAAAAAAGCAATACTGACAATATCAAAATATGAAATCAGAAACATGAAGTCAGGTTGGGGGGGTAGCACAGTATTTGCACCTAATGTCCTCCTGTATCAGATGGCAAACACAGTTACAGCTCAGGTACATTCTCAGGAAGCCATCTGATCTCGCGAGTTTCCTTTTAGAGACATGATGCAGCATTAAAATGAGATGGCCATTCTAACCAAAACCAACTGCACTTGACCTGTTTCATACTTTGATATGTACACAACAATATGAAATACTGTTTGTTTCCCTCAATTCCGTCCTGTATTTACAGCTATTGTCTCCAAGCTTAAAGCTCACAGATCACTGGATGGAGGCCTTCTCTTCACTGACAAACTATTCAGAGATGTCCGTCCTCCTAATCAGCATACGCAGGTCAGATATCTGGTTATGTGCCCATTAAAGTTGCCTTGAGAGGTTCAGCTACACTGGCGGAGGGTAACACCAGGGGCCTTTGGGTCAAGAGAAAAAAAACATTTTTCTCAGTGCAAGCTAGTAAAAGTACACGGCTGGCTTGATTAATCCCATTATGACAAACTCAGCCTTAAAATTTCAGCTTGGCCTTCGAGTGCTGATTTATTACACTGGCTTCCAGTGTGCAGAGCAGACTCGCAGACAGCAGACGCTTTATAACAGCTGGCCTCATGTTTTGCGCGACGCGAGGGCGACAAAAACAACTTGTTTCACTTGGTGAGAAAGAGCTTGTGAGCTAATTCACTCACTTGACTCTGACTTCGACACAGATGACTTGTGACTTCACCAGTACGTCAGCCTTTTGGCACCCTCACCAAGCCCAAAGATGAAAAGCGTTTATCAAAACTAATGCTTTAATACGTTGCGTGAGTGTGCACGTGTTAAGTGCCAAACAGAAGCAGTGAACTTATTCTGGGGATGCTACTATGATGTTTAGCTCTCAATATAAAGTGGATGAATGGATTATGTTACAGGAGTGGTTTTGTATACTTTGATCCGAAAAGGACATCTTTGGGTAGAGTGTCACTTTAAGCTAGTAGCAAAGAGCTTAGCGTCTCTGCAAACATAAAATCAATGACCCCTCGACACTGAGTCAGAGTGTTGTGGTGATGTTTACCAAGAGTAGAAAAAAACAGATCCTCCCTCATCATGTTTAGGGACAAATGAAACGCATGTGTTACTTATGTTACTTTGTGGTCAACGGTTTAAACTGTATCAAACTTTAGGCAACTCAAACCTCCAGGTTTAGTAAATGAACGTGACGCTGGGGAAGAATTCGACATTTTGGGAAAAGCACTCATTCGCTGCATTGCGGGGAATCAGTACAGAGGACTGATACCACTATCGGGAGATGGTCAGCTTAGCTTCGCATGAAGACCGAAAAAAGGAAGAAACTGAGCCTGGCTCTGCCCAAAAGCAACAAAATCCACCTACCAGTACTTCTGAAGCTCACTGATTATCACATTATATCTTTTTTCTTTGTCTGTACAAAATACAAAGGGTAAAGTGACCACCGGTTTTGCGGTGGATTGTGTGCCAAGCAATTTCTTGGCTGGGCTCAGTTAGTGGAGTTACTGCCAAGAAACCCCCACAGAACTTAGATTTTTATGTTTATTTCCCAAAACGTCAATCTATCTTTAAAAAGTATTGGTCTTGACTTGACTTGACTTCAGTACCAAAACTTGAAACTTGCAAAATAATGACTTTGTCCCTCCTCGGTCGGAGCGCCTGAACAGGAAAATGCTGACTTACATTCACATCACCCTCGTGCTACTCAAATCCTCCCGCAGATAGCACAGATAGACCTAGCATGGAGCTGGCTACAGTTACTGTAGAGCTCGTGGTGTACTCACACAAACAGACACACAGGCACGCACAGAGTTTAAAACACACCCAGTTTGGCCAAAATAGTTCATATCACAAACACGTTATTGCGAATTAAGTGTGCTTTCTTTTCAATTTCAATCAAAAGTCTTCAAAAATAATTGAAATAACAACATGCAAATGAAAAAAATAAAAAAGGACTCATAAAAAAGACGTTTTTAGGCCTCAGCATGGGCCACACAAAGATCTGCATTGTCCACACATCGATCCTACATTCTTAACAAACAGATAATTCACACCGAGCACCAAGAGCGTTTCAGTCTCGCATTGGCTTCACAGTCATTGTTTCATAGAGGGGAAGGGCGGATAAAGGTCAGGTAAAGGATTTGTGAGAGATGCTAAGCCTAAATTGTCATTTTTAAATACAGTGTTTGATCAGAGATAGCTGATTAGAGAAAAATCCATCTCTCTCTCATCCGAGGATCACATCCGAGCACTAAAACCTTCAGTTTCAATCCCAAAATGCACCATTCATTTGTGGAAACCACATGCAGGGAGAGAGGACGCGGTGAGGTCAAAGATGGTCTGAGTTCCTGACCGGTTGCTCATTGTTCGCCAGTGAAGAGGAGTTTTCAACAGTGTGTAGAAAGAGTCCGTCTTAATTCTGTACAACTTAATCCCCCTTTGACACTGCACAGGGCAGCGAGCCCTGCACACAAGCAGCGGAGCAGGGGTGAGCGTCTCAGGTCAGGACAGAGACAGGAGGAGCAAACGAAGTTTTGGTTAGGTGTATATTTCACAGTTGGCAAACACTGAAACATACTTGCCCCATGGTTCTCCAGGGTCCTCGGCCTTACACCTATCCATCTTATTAATTCTCACTCACTACTTGACTGAGTTGAAGCTGATGATCATTAGGGCTCTTCCGAGGGGCCCTGAAGAGGGTTCCTGTGGAGTAGCATACCTCTGAAGTGCCCTTGGCGGGCTGGAGTGTGTGTCTCGCTAGCAAACTTATTGCCAGCTGATGAATTCCTCTGTTGAGACAGAGCAGGAAAAGGCGGGAGGGGGGTCAGGTCAAGCACAGCGGGGAATGTGAGTGACATAAAAGGACAGAGGTTGGCTCGCCGCTGGACGGATGCTCAAGAATGGGTCCGGCACAGTGGGTGCTGTGTGCTCAGTCGTGTCAAAGGTCACTGGGGCAGATTGTAGAGGAGGTGGCGGCGGGTGGATCAGAGGAGGGTGGGGGCAGCTGAGGCACAGAGAGGGGTGACAGAGAGGTGGTTTGGGAGACGATGAAGGGCCGAGAGGATGAGGCGCAGCTCCGCAGATTAAGTGAGGGTGATGTAGGCTGAGGCCTTCTCCTTCAGTTGTCTGAGACACAGATGACAGCTCCAGCTCCCTGTACACCACACACACACACACACACACACACACACACACACACACACACACACAGACACACACACACACACACACACACACACACACACACACACACACACACACACACACACACACACACACACCGTGCACATCACAGATCGGAAGTTCAATCACTGCTATTGTAAAGCCTTGTGGATTAATCCCTCAGTTTAGACAGAGCGTTAAGTAATACTGTAAATTAAAGCTCTGTGTTAAAACGCCACATGCTGCGCCTGTGGTTTGTGGATGCAGAGGATTTGACAGCAGTTTGGGTTGGATTTGAACAGGGGATTTGTGACATTAATTAAACATCAACTTGAGATGGATGTTAAAATGCAAGTCTCAACCTCTGTACTTCAAAGTGAACGTAGACCCTGCTGTATTATGCCTAAAGGTGCTCTGTGAGCACGAAGCACAGCACGGTATCTAAAGAAATAGATGTTCATCATCAGCCAGGTCTCTTCTTGAGAGTTAACCTAAAATAACTGACGACTGCTGAATTTTAAAAACGTGGCTGATAAAAGCAAAGGTATTACATGCGTGGGCAGAGCATGACACTGTTAGTGAGTGTTGAACACAAGTGGCACTGCTACTGTGTGTTCAGACAAGTGACACTTTTGCCATGGAAACAGATTATCTCTTCTACTATTCATTTCCATGACAACGCCATCAAACATCCTGAGGCAGCCATCTTACGTGTAGTAGGCGAGCGATGAAATGTTTGATTTGAATAGATGTACTAGCTCCGTCTCTGGGATGCTAAGCTACAGTACCAGGACCAGGGTCCCCTGCACAGTGATGTGTGACTACCCAAAAGTCAGCACAGGGGTAGTTGGACTGTTTTTACCGCAGGTTTCACTCGCCTCATTGTCAGTGTTTCTCCACCTACAGTACAGACACTTACATAATTCTGTAGCAACAACAAAAACGGTCTCAGCTCTGTTTTCTTGGGCTGTGTAGTCTGGCCAAATACAGGTCAGTGGATTCACAAGGCCTTCATATGAACACTGCTGAGACGTTTTCCCTCTCTTTTTGGTAATAATAATAATAATACTTGTGTTCTTCTTATTGTTATACATACCCTCTGGTGGTTCAGACATGGGAGGGCTCAGACAGTACATGTGGTAGCCTCTGTCACAATCATCACAGAACAACAGCTGGTCCTGGAACACAGGAGAAGATACATGTGAACAGATGTCAGAGCCGAGGACACGATTCAACGTCATTCATTAAATGTGTGTAGGGCGTGAAGATATTCATCAGTAAAATATAACACTAGGGGTTTAACACTGTTAACCCGGTGGACTTTCATTTTCATTTTGGTGGTAAAAAGAAAAAATGAGAACCAAAAACTTCCTTTCATAGAAATACTTCTTAATCTCTAAAGCCAATAAAGAACACTAACCTGCTGTGTGTCCTCATTATCTGCACTACAGTCTGTGTGAATAAAAATACCTGCACTTTCTTCAGGAAAAACACGGCATTTACTCCACATTGATATCTTTATCTTTGACAGTCTCTCATGGGTTTAAGTATATTTCATCCCAGTGAGACTATATTGTATGAAATGAGAGTTTGAACCTTCACACACAAGTCTGAAAACAAGCCAGTGAATCTAAACCAGCTACGGGATCAGAGTTCAGAAAGTGAATTACTTCAAGGACAAATATCAGAATTCTCTAAACTATCTTTACCGATAAAAGACGTGTGCATGTGTGTGTGTGTGTGTGTGTGTGTGTGTGTGTGCAGCCACGTGTGTTTAGAGTTAACATGTAGAATAAAGTAAGTGATCCTACGTCGTTCTCAGAGGTGCCACACAGACTGCAGGACTTGCACTCGATGCACTGCCAGCGATAAGTCCTCACCGCAGCCGTCATGTTCACTGTGAACTGCAGACAGGACGGGTGGCCTGAGTGCACACACACACACACACACACACACACGCACACACACACACGCGCACACACACACACACACACACACACACACACAAGCACACACCCACACAACATGTTTCACCATCGCTTCCTGTAGTTTGAGGACAGTTATCCATCATCTACTGTTCTGTCTATCCATCACTGTGTTTGCTTCCTACAGGTGATTTATTTGTATTTGAAGGGGAATTCAACAGCGATGTTTAGCAGATGTGAACATTAGGCCTTCTTTATCTCTGGACAGTATTTTCCTCACATTTACAATACGAATGTCGAATTTTGGTTAAATTCTAATATTTAGTCAAATTAAAGTCACATGAATTGAGTGTCAGTCATCTCAGAAGAATTCTGTGATAAACTTGCTTTTGATTTGATCTTGAAAGCTACAAAGAAATAAAAATACTCACGACTTCCAAAATAACAATTTTGCATGTGTAACAGAAAAATAAGATTTGCTTTCCCTCTGCTTCTCTGACATTTAAATGATAGTTTTCCTCTCTTCTCACGCTATTAATTCAGTTTTTCCTGGTACTTTCAGTTACATGATCACGACAATAGCAATATTATGTCATCCTCATTTTCTGACCTTCATTTGTTGTCTTTGTGAGTGGCTATAAAGAAGAGGACCATACCAATGTTTTGCATGCTGCAGCCCATTCACTAAGAATCACGTACATCTCTTTAGTTCTGTCTTTTATTTTTCAGGTGAAAAGAAATGAAAAATATATACACAGTACATGCAATCAAGTAATAAGTACACAAATTCTGCACCATATACACTGAAATCTCTGCATGTATACATATAACCAGAATATACAAACACATCCCATACCAAAACAAAGGGAATTATAATGGGGAAAAAAATACAACCATATTTAAAAATCATATTCTTTATAGAATTTACTGTCAGCCATTCACAACCAAAATACATACTGAAGGAAACCAGTCGCTCACACACTCATCTACGAGCCTTGAAGCACATTGGGCATGGTCTCAGAAGAAGAAATAGACAATGGTTTATAATATCACAATTGAAAAGTAGGTTGTTGTACAAGAAGCCAGGAGTGAACGGCGTGCAGCAGACAGGATTCGTTTTGGCCAGAAAAGAAGGTCACACCAAGATCACATTTTATTGTATCCATTTATATTTTAATGCCAAAGGAATGTCTTTGTTTGACAGTAGTGTGATCAATGGACATGACCACAGTAAACGAAAATAAGTGCCGGATTGAGCGTGAAACCATGGAAACAGCAGTTTGACAAGACATGCCAGAGTGCTTTTGCACTTCAGAGACACTGCAGAGCATGTATCACCATATTTATTGCATATACCAGGAGCTACATGCAATGTGTTAAATGCCTTGAAATTTATCTCATGTGATTTATGTAATCTATTTGATATTCTTGGTATTATATAAAACTTTATAAAATACAAAATCCTGTTCCCAATTATGTTTTAAAGTGTTATCACATCATGATAAATTAATCATATTAAAGTAGCGCTTTCATATTGGGTGTATATGCTTCCAAAATAAGGTTTAACAGTGGATTTTAATTCCTGCCACTCTTACACCTCTCCTGCAGCAACAGAAGTGTGTTTTCGGAATGAGAAATTCTTCCTGCAAAGAAGATTTTAGTACATTTTAAATTAGAGCCCCTTTTTTTTTTTTTTTTTACAAAGCATTTTAGATTGTTAATATAAGATTTAATGGCTTTCAGGAAGCCAAGGGGATATTTTTCTTTCTGCATAGACGGAAAATCAACCTGCAGAGAATAAGGCAATACATCGTGGTGAAGTACATACACCTTTTTCTTTTGGTCATGCTACGGCTGAATGGTGACACAGTGCAGACGTTTCCAATTAACCCGCACTTACAACTACTGCAAAAACATCACTAAATTAAATTTTGAAGTATGGTGGCCTTTAAGGACAAGAACTCACCAAAGTAACACCTCTAATTACAAATTCAGACTGTACATGTACATAATGCTGAGTTAACGGTTATAAGTCAGAGACAGTGTGAGGAGGGTCATTATTATTATTATTGTTACTTTTGTATGAATACGTTTTGCCATTTGTAGTTTTATTGGGAGAACGTCCAACAGCATTTATATTTAACTGCATGTATTTTTGTCCTTCAGGGCCACCACAGTGAACAGAAATTGCTATCTGTGGTAAGTTTCAAGTCTCTGCAAATTGGTTTACAAACTGCAGCAAAAATTTAAACCAATGAGAAAGGAGGGAATTTGACCTAAAAAATATCAAACACATTACATCAAATGGCTATCGATAAGGTGAAGTATACTGTACATCATTTGTAGCAGATGGGCTACAACAAAAACCACTGGTATGGTCCATCCATTTTAGGTGTAACTTGCATTTATTCATGTGGTGAACACAAAATCAAAAGTGTGCATCAGCAGAGGACCGCCTTCCTCCTGCCAATCATCCCCTCCAGCGGTGCCCTACCTGAGCGTCCACAGTCCGCACAGGAGATGAGGTCTTCAGGACAGCCGGTCTTCTTTGAGCCTCCGAGGCAGAAGTCGCAGTAGCCGTTGGCAATCACTGAGCCGTCTGGAGCTTTCTTGGCTGGAGGAAGAAAAAGAAATGAGAAGCAGGCGAGGAAAGGTGGGGAAAGGGTTGCTCCTGTCTGGAGCTCTTGGTGAGGGGGGTGAAGAGCAGAGTGTAAACTTTTTGAGTCAGTGTTATGAAATGCTGCCCCGAGACGATGGAGTCTTTTAAATTTCCAGACAGTGGAGAGGGAGAGGCCGTGAATGCCAGATCAACAGAGCGGCCATCACCAAAGTGTGCTGAGAAAGAGAAAACATGTCGGCACAGTGTCGTACTGACAGAGAGTGATTAGAGGTAAAATGTTGAGGTGTAAAACAAAGAAGAAGAAAACTAAGAGATCTGTAACAAAGTCCCCATTGTGAGACTGAACACCATCCCGGCTGGGCACAACGCAGTCTCTCTCTTCCTCTCGCTCTCTCTCTCCTTTTTCATCTGTTTGTTTTGGTAAAAACAAGCACCGGTGCAGGCCTGCCCTGGAGCCCCGGACTCAGCAAACCCCGGCTCACCCAGGAAGTGGGAGGGGGGAGATGGGGAGGCACGGGGAGGGGCGTCCGCTGGGAGCCCCTGGGGTCTGGTAAATATTGTCAGGAATGGAGGAGGTATAAGAAAAGGAGGAACTGAAGAAGGACAGGAAAAGTGTGAGTGCATAGGGAGGCTGCCGGGACAGACCTGCTGTCATGCTGAGCGTGGAGAGGCAAGCGCTCCACGTGAAGCCATTTCATAATGATTATTAACAAGAGAGAAATTCCCCCTGCCTGCCAGAGTGCTGCGTATATATATGTGTGTGTGTGTGTGTGTGTGTGTGCATGTGTGTGCGTTGTACGTCTACCCCCCATCCACGGTCTCCTGTCTGTCTGTCTGTCTGTCTGTCTGCCTGCCTGCCTGACTTACTGCTGCTGATTGCATAATCACTTTAATGGAAGCAATCACATAACCACTGCAGACTATTTTGTATGTGCGCTTTCTCCTCCAAGATGTAATGTACTGGACAGTCGTTCACTATGACTCACCATGCAGGACACAGCAACAGTGACTACAATAGAGGGGATTACACAGGTAGACACTCACACACATGAGAATACATACATACCGACAGAAAGGCGTTCGCTGTGCACAAAGACAAAAGGTAAGAACACACAGGCACGCAGACAGACAGAGCTGTAGGTGATGCTGTGCTCACATGAGAGACAGAGAGGTCATTAATCCATCCATTTCGGGGTGGAGTCTTGTTTGGCTGGAAGGGGAGGGCGTAAGCGGAGGGGTGAATTTGATGGAAAAGAGGGTGAAGAGAGAAGGTGGAGCAGGAGAGATTGGGTTTCTGCTCCACAGTGTCTGGTTTTAATCCTCAGAGAAATAAAATAAATAAATAAATAAAAAGTCTCTGATCAGGATGACAGACAGACAGACAGACTGAGACCAGGGGGGGGGGGGGGCGGGGATGATAAAAGCTGTACCTGCTACTGCAAAATTCAACAGGAGTGCGCTGAGCAAAAAACCATAAGCAAGAGGCTGACAGCTATACTGTGAGAATGTAACTGCACAGGACTTTACTGCTGGGCTGTGCACTTCTGTGTGCGGTGCAATAGTGAATAACAAGGTGGAGAGACGGCCGTATCAGTGACAGCTCAGGATCGACCATCAGCAGACAAAGGAATGGAGTTAAAGTACTCTCGTTACCAGGGTGTGGACGGTACAAGGACTATCAGCACCGCAGGTTTACTGTACAGGAGTTAAAAAAAAGGTGACGCACGGAGCTGTCGTGAATTTGGCAACAGACAAACTGAAATGAGCTGTGTAGTATTTCAACACACACATCTTCATCCTTATGATTCTCACTTGCCGGCAACAATACTGAGATCTTGCTGGTGTTAGCTTTCTCAAAAGATGTGAGTTCACTATAGAAAAAGAATTCCCTGAGTGCTGACGAGGGTTTGGCAGACATGTTCTGACCTATATTTTTCCATTTATTAAAAATAATCAGAAAGTCAGCGTGGTCTTTCATATCATATCGCTGAAATTATCCAACAATACTAATTTCTATAGAATCACGTCCGAGGATGACTTTCATTATAAAAGCACTGAAGCTTATGTGACAGTGTGTGAAGGAGTCCTGCTCCGTAGCACTGGGGGACAGGCTACAGTAGGATGAGCATACAGTACATACAGTAAGCCTATTTACTTTCTTAAGAACAGCGCAGCCAGATGTTTACTTGCAGAAGGACGTATAAAAGCTGTGGAGACATATGTGGCGTGCAGGCCTGGAGCCAATTCAAACATGATTTTGTCTTCTTGTTCTGGTCAAATAAATTGCTTTTATCTTCACTGCTTTTATTTGGGCTCACTGCTGCTGCTGGTCGGGCCTCACAATCCCTGGTGGGATAAACTAGACAAGCACACATGTGGATAGGCACACACACATCCAGGCTGCATTTCATCTGTGTGTGTGTGCATCTGTGCTTGCCTCTGTATTCATGTCTGCGTTCATGTGTGTGCCTGCATCTGTGTGTGTGTGTGTGTGTGTGTGTGTGGAGGCCCCATAGTGAATCAGCAGGTCCTGACGCATGCGAGTGAGTCGGGGCTGCCCGCTGGCCTGCCTGCATGGAGGAAAAAAACTCCATCAATGATTAAATGCCTGCGGCCATGTTTCAAAAGCCGCCTGCAACCACAGACACGCCATCGCCGGCTGAGGGAGGGATGGAGGGAGGGATGAGGATAGCGATGGAGAGAGAGAGAATGAAGAGGAGCGAGCTAATGAACAAAAATAAAAGAGACAAACCAGGATGGAAAAAAGAGAACGAAGAAAGAAAGATTGCACAATTCAGGTAGTTCTTTTTTCCTCTTCCTGCCCCTCGTTGCTTTCACCTCTCCCTCATTCCTCCATTTCCTCTCTGTTTCCAATTCTTCACCTGTGTCAGCCACCCTCCTCTCCCCTCCTTTCCTCTGCTCTCCTGTCCTTCTCTTACCTCCCTATCTCCCTCCTTTACCTGACCCCCCCCCCCACCCACCCACCCAACCCCATCCTCCCACCACCCCCACCCAACCCCCCCCTCCTCTTCCAATTACCAGGAGGAGTGTGAGCAGAACCGCACACTTCACAGCTTTCAAGTGTTGGAGAGAGATCCTCCTGGGAATTATCCAGCAAGAGATGAATCCTCAAATGCTTCTTACCCCTACTCCCCCTGCCTACCCCCCATCCTTCCTCCCTCTCCGCTTATAATTTCCCTCTCCCCCGTCTCATTTCCTCTTCTTTCCTCCTCCGTGCTGCTCCTTCGTTACCTTGTGTTGTGATTTCACTCTGCCCTGCTTTTTCTCAATTTCAGTCTGTCTCTTCTCTTTTAGCAAAATAATTGTATATTTTTACATTTCTCACTTTATTCATTATATAAATTTTTGTGCATTATTTATTGTTTAAGGAATTCGATAAAGTAGTTCTTAAAAAACACGACTAAGAAGCTAAGTTTTGCTGGTCAAAATGAAACAACTGACTAATTATATTTTTGGTGTGTAAGAAAAAACAAGAGAGGGAAAAGAGGGGAGGGAAGAGGAGAACAGAGAAACAATGACACAAAATCCTTACACCGGAATCATTTTGTCGTCTTGTTTTGCATTTCAGATTTCCTCATCATAGATTAATGAAATAATGAACTGGTAAATTCTAACATGTTTGCACTGTTGCTGCACTGCTTTGTAATCATTCCACAGACACTTGGCGTCTGGTGAAAACCATTCGTATCTAAAATGCAACTTTTAAAGAGTTTAGAAATTCATCCCGGTTGCCCGAGTGGCAAAATGCTTTTTCAGATAATTCAGTGGGTATTTATTATAAATCAGAGAATGTTCTAAACCAATGGGGGCAGCTGTGGTATAGTAGTAGAGCAGGCTGTCCACTAGATCAGTGATTAGATTACTCCTTGTTTAAGATACTGGACCCCAAATTGGCATGTGAATGTGAAGTTTGGTTTTCACTGGACAATTGAACCACAAAAACAAATCTGTTGGAATTAGATTTCTCATGATAAGTCCAAAGTTGCTGTGTGGTTTTTAAAAAATGAGAAAATATTTAGTTGTATTGTAAATATGTGAAACTATCTGAACCCAGAATATGTTTATTTGAGGATTATGTGACTGGATGGCCACTTGTTAGGAGGAACCGTTCCTCCAGCGTGTAATTAAGAAAAAGACTGAAAAGTAGTGGACCTGGAAAAGTCACAACCTGATGTGTGTATCCTCATCCTGGCATTATCCCTCGTTTTCCTCCCCAAGTATCTCCCTTTCTGTCTTCCTCCCAAACCCTCCTCTTCCTCTCTCCCCTTCATCTCCCCCCCAGACTCTGGCCTGGAATCAATACAACAACCCGACTCTGGCTGGTCGATAATATCGTCCTCTGGCCGGTTGTGGTGGAAGCCTCATCAACTTAGTGCTTCCATCTGAAGGGAATTACCTCCACACACACACTGACACACACACACACACACACACACACACACACACAAACACACACTCACACACATGCAGGTTTACCTGTTGACTTTTCTTGCTCTCTCACCACTCTTTAATTAAACTTGTTTTTCTGTCTCTCTGCCTGCTCCCTGATTTCATATTTCACTTTAAAGCATCTTAAACATGTGCTTTACATTTGCTTGGACTGATTGAGGTGATTCAATGTGCTTCTTTAAACTTCTGTTCTGTCGTGTAGACACACATAAAGGAAAGCTCAGCTCTTAACAGAGAAATACAAGTTGCCGTGGCGACCATCACCACAAAAATACAAAACTTGATTAATCAAGGCAGACGGGAATTAACAAGCGACAGTTGAGTGTGAATGTTTACACATTCGGAGTTTATCTGTTCTTCACAATTACCAAAGGCGAGAAACACTCAGGTGGAGACGGGAGGAAGGGGTGAGGATGAGGAGGAGGTACAAACGTGGAGGAGGAGGAAGAGAAAAAGGAGGAGGCAGGGAAGGATTTTAAGAACGGATGAGGCAAAAGGGGGAAAAGAGAGAGATGGAAAAGGAGAAAGATGAGGAAGCACAAAGGGGAGAGAAGGAAAGGAGGCGAAAAAAAGTGGCTCCCGTTGTATCGGAGCAGCCGTGTGTGAAAACACACACTCTGCACTCCTGTCGCCTCGCTGCTTAATGAGGAGAGCCTCTCAGGAGTAGGGCACACACACAAACACAATGAGAGCACACACACAGATGAAAACACACACAACCACACACTTACAGTAGAGCGTGCGCGCACACACACACACACACACACACACACACACGCTCAAAGATTTACAACCAAGCCTTTGCATAATAACTTTTGCTGTCCAGTTTCAGTCCCATCCCCCACTTGCTCTCTTTAATGTGATGGATGAGAGTCCCTGTAACCCTCGGCCAGCCACACACACACACACACACACACACACACACACACACACATAATCACAGTCTCGTATTTTACATATTTCAACAAGAAACAGAGAGATAAATAAATGGACATATAAGAAGCACATACGTGTTCTTTCACACAGACAAAAAAGTCCAAATGCTCAAGGAGACATCTTCAGGGTTTTTTATGCAGACAAGGAGGCAGAGATGCAGTCAGATGGAAAGCGACAGTCACAGATGAAAAGTCACTGGCTTCCTTTCCCCCTCTCTCTCTACCTTCCTCCTCTCGCTCTCTCTCTCCCATCCTCTTCCTCCCTCTTCCTCTTTGCACTTTCATGCGTTCTCATTATTGCTGCTGCTCTCTCTGCCTCTGATTCGATCTTTCTCTGCGCTTCATTGTGCTTCATTTTTTCGCTTCCCTTTCCTTATTTGGTTGCTCTATCTATTTTTTTCTTCCCCTCTGCTTTACTCTCAAAGAGGAAATTGGAACTCTTTCCTGCAATCCATCTGTTGTCACACTAATGCCTGCACCAGTACCGCGCTCTGTTCTTCCCCTGCTTTCCCCCATTTCGGCTCCTCTTCCATCCCTGCACCCTCCAAACCTACCCCACCCTTCACCCATACACACACACACACACACACACACACACACACACACAAGTACTACTTTCGCTCATGTCCAGTCAGCAGGTTGCGTAACTCCCAGTGCATTGTGGGTCTGGACACATGCATTTGTGTGTGTGTGTGCAATGTGAGCTCGTGTGCAGAGATGACATTGCAAAGTAAAGAGGACAGAGGCAGTTTTGGTGCATAATAAAACTTGATCTATGGATGCTTTGTAATCACACTGACCCGCAGAAACACACACACATAAACCCACACACACACACACACACACAGTCCGTCAGGCTCTGCAGTGTGCAGATATGTGCACATTTGGCGAATAGACACACATGCCGATAAATCACACACACACACACACTGTAACCGCCCCATAAATCATGCATGTAAAGAAATCACACAGACACACGTACACACACACACACACACACACACACACACGCCTCTGTACTTGTGCTTTGTGCACATGTACTTACATTTGCAAATACCACTTAGCCAGTACAGGCTTGTGTCCCTGTCGATGAAGAGTTAAAATGCAAATTATTAATCCTATTTTTGTTCCAGGGAGAGAGCCGGCTGGGAATGTGACTGTGAAATCCTGTTTGAATTGTGCCCAAACTCACATGGTCCACTGTAATGTGTCAGTCGTGTGCTGTCATGTGGGAATGTCAAAAAATGACCAGTCGTACTGGAACAAAACATGAACACGAAAGGGGGAGGTTTGGCATTTTAGGTGGAAACCGGCATCCCATCTTTTGTGGCATGTTTGCACTGAATTGGGGAATTTGAGTTTCTGAAGGAGGTGCAGTTTTCTTTGTGTGTTCAGCCACGGTGGCTACTGCTGCTTGTGCTAACCACCAATTACTACCAACTACCAGTTTAGCCCAAACAAGCCAGAGGTGTAAAAGGCATTTCCCCCGGTAATGGCACCATCATGTGACAGTTTAGACTAGACGGTGGAAACGTTCTCATGCATTAGTTCACATATGGTCATTCATAGTATTGTGAAGATGAGTGCAGCACGTACGAAACTGTTGCATTGTTGACTGCTATTTCCCCCTCTCCCCGCTGTGTTTTACAGTTACAGTTAGATTCAGTCACAGACAGTACAACAGACAACAAGCAGACAGATAGAGATGGATAGTAGAGGAGGGTGGGGAGGGGGGGGGTGTTATTGGTGGTTTGGGGGCTTATCCAAACATGGCCAAGACAACTGAGGAACCACAAAACAACCAGCCGGCAAGCCACAGCACCACATGTTAAGACAGAATACCAAATGAAGCAGACTCCAATATTACCCTGCCTTCACCGCTCCAACTGTCTGGGGGAATCTATATGATGAATCATGAAGAGATCTTTTTTCTTTTTTTTGTAAAACTCTGCTTCTCGCTCTGCTTCCGTCTTTGTCTGTTTTCTCTCTCTCCTCCTATTCTTTATGTTATCCTTAATGAACTCCTCTGAGCCTCCTCCGCTTCATTTCTCCACTCCTATACTTCAACTTCCTCCATTCTTCTTCTCTTTCTCCGTCTCCTCTCGTCCTTCCATCCCTCCCTTTTTCTATTCTCTCCATACCTCTCCTTCCTCCTTTTCCAACCATCTCTCTCTCCCTCTCTCTCTTTCTTTTCAATGTACATAACAGTGTACTCTTTAGGAGGGAGCCCTGGCGGTATCTATGGCAACCGGATTGCTAGGCAACAGCCGATTCTCCCTTCCTTTCCTACGCCGTGCAGCAGCGGCAACAATCAACCAATCAAAAGCTGAGGAGGATTGCCGCTGTACGTGAAAAGTTCAGAAGACATCCAGAAAGCTCTGCATGCTCTCTGTTTCACTTGTGCTGTCTTAACATGGAGAAATATTCCACAAATTAACATAAAATCAATTTGTCTTTGTGTTGGAGGACAGGAAATTAAAATAGAAAATGTGTTTTTATAAAGAATAGGCCGGAAAAACACAATTTACAATCCCTCCTTTCAACAATACCTCCACATTCCTCTGAATGTGAAACACACGCCAGTTTCCTGTTTCCATGCACACACAGACAATTGCTGCAGACACACATATGCTCATTAACACACAATTATACCTCTGTGCACACACCGCTGGAACAAGTGTACAAGATGACTCGTTAAACATGGACATTTGGGGCACGCTCTGGCACGCTCTATATGTCAAAATGTATCTCTGATAGTTCCTTCGAGAGCAAAGAGAAGCAACGTTTCATCAGAAATCTATATTTTGAGAGACATTGCTTCACTTTTTTCTCAGATGTGGAAACTTTTGATGGAAAATAGCATTAAATGCAGAGACTTACAGGAGCTGAACTGCAAGAGTGAACTGACAAAGACTGCTCCCAACAGAGAAACACATCTGTATCTGCCCAGTGATACTGCTATAAATGTCAGAGAAATAGCTAAAGCAATAAACACAAGAGGTGGAATCTCACCACACTTCAAATCATTGTTGCTGTTATTCAGAAGAGACAGACAGATAGATGTCAAGAGAGAGAGAGGGAGCGAGACTGAAAAAACAGAGGCAGTGGAGCACATATAAAGTGACAATAGACACGGAGTAGGGAGTGGCCATTTTAGGTTCCTAGCGTTGTTTTGTATTGATGTTGGTTGATCAAAATTCGTCCTTCACTCCGGTCTGCAGTAAGCGGGAGGAGGACAGGGAGGCCATTTTGAGACACAAGGCGAAAAACTGGAGAGGGGAAAAAAACACAACAACTACCAGTGGTGAGTAGGAACAGAGGGACGCTGACCTTCAAAGGGCTCAATTACATGTCACACACACACACACACACACACTTAGAGTTGGGCATGATTGTCCTTACGGCACATTCACATGGCTCGGTGGCGCACAGAAGCAAAAATCAGGCACACACACCAAAGGAAATGCACATGTGTGTATGTGTGTGTGTGCATTTTTAAACACACACACACAAAGTCACACACAGTCGCAGCGTCCCTGCTGCTCCACACCGTAGGACCGTCTGTCCGTCCAGATAAAGTGGCCTCTGAATCTCAGCTCTGATTTGAGAGGGGGGATTTAATGACAACTATCCTCCCCCCTTCTCCCCCTCCTCTCTCTCTCTCCCTGGCTTTCTCTTATTTCGCTCATTCATTCACAGTTGCTGCTCCTCTCAGTTTGTGTCCTTCGTGCAATCTATTTATCTTATTCCTGCTATTTCACTATTTCGCTCTATTTTACCCTCTCTTTCTCATTTACCTTTCTCTCTCTCTCTCTCTCTATAACCACAAAACCAATTTTCAGGTGGACACTGCAGGGCCGACCTCTAAAGTAAACATACCCCTTATTCACTCCTCCGCCTCCTCCTTCTCTTCTTCTTCTTCCTCTTCTTCTTCTTCTTCCCCCACCCCTCCCGCCATCACATCAACGCCAAAACAGCCCCCTCCCCACCCCATATCGAACTCTCCCTTCCTCCCTCCCTCTTTCCCTCTCCACCTCCAACCTTCTGTTTGGAGAAGAAGTAGAAGAAGAGTAAAAAAAACACATACTATGTGGTGCAGTCATGAATTTTAATGGCACTGCTCATTTTGAGTAAATAGTATATCAGCTGGGATCCAGATATATGGGGAGGTTTAGTGGTGGTTGGTTCTGGTGGTGATGATCAGGGGGGGGTGTAGACACAAAACAAAGAAATAAATTAAAAGGAAACTCAAAGCTGGGTGATGGATGAAGCAAAACAAGAGAGAAGAGAATGGAAAATGAGAGGCAGAAAGGGATGGGAGACATGGTTGGAGGAGTGAGGATGCAGAGCAAAAGGAGAGGAGGAGAGTGGTGGAAAGATGGACAAAAAGAAAGAGAGGAAAGGAAAATCTCATCTCCTGCTGGAATAATCTCTCCTTTATCACACTGATGGAAACACAGAGAGAGAATGGAGCTGGTTAAGGTTAAAAAAGGACAGTTTCATAGTTTTTGTGATAAGTTTTAGCTCACTCTTGTGTAGTAGATGCAGCATACATACTATGGCGTCTAGACAGCTTTTTGTATAGCATGAATTATGCATGCAGGGTTGCTCTCATTCAGGGGAGCCATATTAATATTATTACATATGTGGTAATATACCGATGGGTGGAGGGTCTCTTCCATGACGCTCCGCAAATTGGGGAAAGCTATAATGGCGCACACAAGCATTAATGCATGCACACTCACATGTATCAACACACTCACAGAGCCTTGCAAATGCATGCGCACTTGTGCATGTGGACACACACACACACACACACACACACACACACACACCAACCCAAAAGGCTAAGCTTCCTTTTTCATTTCAGCAGAGAAGATTGCATTTTCTGAGGCTGTGTGTGTGCGTTTGTGTGTGCGTGTGTGTCTGTTTGTGTGTTTGTGTTTTTGTGTGTGTGTGTGTGTGTGTGTGTGTGTGTGTGTGATTACTGACTGTTTGGGAGGGAGTGATGGGGGATATTAAACGATTCAAATGCTGTCTCTCTAGCTCTCCTCCACTAGAGAGACCTAAGACTGCAGCATGGCCATACACACACACACAGACACACACACACACACACACACACACACACACACACACATACTGGGCCAGTCTGTTCTGTCAGACAGGCCAATTTAAAAACACACACTGCCAATTAAGTGAGAGGCAGCATAGTTTCAGTGTGGACATTGTTGTAGTGCAGCAAACACAGATAATGTGGATACGTGTGTTTTTGTGTGTTTATCTGCGTTCTATTCTGAGCAAATTGCTTGTTTTAAGACTGGGAGGAACAAAGACAGTGGATGAATCGTCTGCTCTCCCTTTTCAAATGTCTACAGCTATTACTCTTGATTTTTTTGAGTGTGAACAACTGTAGCCATTTTACTGGCGATTAGTGACCAAAACGCAGTCCCCTGCAGGATAAATGCATACTATTGTCCTTATAAGAAGTGTTCAAAAACAAACAACACACGCAGACAAAAGACAACACTGAACAATAACCAATACACTGATAGAAAACCTGGGGGAGAAAATAAATAGCTGCAAAGAAACAAAGACGGCAAGCAATTTGGATGGTGTGGATGCAGCAGCAGGCAGGGGGCGAAGTTTGAGGTCTGATTCATGACCTGCTCATAGAAACCTAAATATTTGCTTTACTTGTTGTTCACTGACATTTATTGCTCTTTTCTGGTTCCCATGATAGCAGGACCATTGTAGCCCTGCGATAAGTGCAGTCTTACAATCCTCAGTACGGTTATGGATGCTGTACGCTACCATTCAGTTTTTACTGCACAAGTGATCTTTGGACAGTTGGGCTGTGCTGTTTAAATGCCTGTACAAACCTGGAACCCCCCAGGTTTTTCACTAGGTCCCTTTACAGCTTCAGGACGTCTGCCAAAACTCAATAACGCTCATACTTACTTTCTGCAGTTCATCTTATTAAATGTAAGCCAAAGGTCCCATAGGGAATGACGCTGTGTGAGGTAAAGTCCACAGTGATATTCAGTGTGAGTAAATGTCCCTGAGCCAGATGTACGTGACACATTTTTCATAATGGGCATCGTAACGCCTCAAACAGGTGTAAGTAACAGCATTTATAGTGGCTACATTTCATTATGTTGCACGTAGCACCAACAAATGGTTAGTATATGCTGGTTTATTGGAGCACCTGAATGGAGCAGCCATCATTCATGGAAGAAGGAAACCTTTGTGTGTTTAACTTGTGTAAAATGATAACGCTGCAGAATGTAGATGCACTCTTCATGCACCTTGTGGGACCCTCAAACCTTGCAGCTAGAGAATGTTCATATAGACTGATTCTGCTAAACCCCGGATTACATTTAATCTTACCTACATTTAGAGTGTAAAGCCATACTAGCAGCTCTGTGGGACTGTGCTTAGGTATGAGCACGCTCACAATGACACTGACAATACTGATGCTAAGCAGGTGTCTTGTTTACCATCTTAATTAAGTACAGATGTGGCTGATTGAAATTAGTTTTGTGGATATTTGGTAAAACACTGAACAAATTGCAATTTCGACTTGATGGTGCTGGAGGAAAAGTCAAGGGATCACCAAAGTGATTACAATTTAGCCTGATAGGAACATGAATGTTTGCATAAAACTTGCCAACCTCCACACATCAGTGCCTAAATTAGTCGCCAACATGTGGAGTCAGGAGGACAGGGGGTGAAGGGAACACTAAAAAATGGGAATCTCAGGAGAAAGTTGAACTCCATCTTCAAACAGTAACACTGAATGACAAGTACATAAGGAGACAAATGATAGTTCAAAGACAGTGGATCCCATAGAAAACAAAGACACTAGATTGCATTAACCATCATAGAAGTAGAGGAGGGAAAGAATTCTTGCTGAACTGTTTGGATTTGTCATATTTTTCTAAGTAACTATAACAAAGGTAATTTATCTTCTGACACCTTTGCAGCTAAATTACGTTATTAACCAATGAGTTCGGATAAATACCAAAGTATGATGCACAATTGCAGCATAATGCATTAATCAGACGATGGCCTGTCTGCTGGACTTCCACTAAATGGAGTGTCCTTAGATTTTGAGAGTTGTATATGCAGACACTATGAACACACTGAGTTTGTCTTTCCCTCCAGACATCGGACAATCTAACTTTTACATTAACATGCAAACATGAAATCAATGGATTGTTGAATGAGTTTTCTTTCCAGTGCAGATGAATGGCCCAAAACAATCAAATTCAGAACCTTTGAGTTTATGTACATTGTGGAACTGCATGAGCTGTGAATCCCATTTGTGCTACACGGTTTCTCTCCTTAATGAGAGGCTTTGCTTTAACTCACTCTCTTGTAACGAGGAGCAAAGACTGACAGTCTACTGACAGACAACTTGTCTGTTTTTTGTCACAGCGTGAGGACATGTGTGGCGTGAGAATGTGTGTATCAGTTAAATGTGTCACGTGGTCAATGCATGAGAGGCGGCAGATCTTTATCCAATAGTTGTCATGACATTTCACTTGAAGCCATAAATGTGAATTCCATTGTGGCGCTAGATGAGAAAACCAGGTCCATAAACGTCCCTGGGGACCACAAATGCCTGCACAAGTTTTCCAACAGTTGCTGTGATATTTCTGTCTGGATCAGAGTGATGGACAGACCAGCAAACCAACATGGCCATCCACTGAGCCAAACTATTTGCCTTTTGATTGTAAGATTCTATGATATGCCTCTTCATAACTAAAACATCTCTGCCCCTGCCTTTCTACAGCAGCATGCATATCCACACTGTCTGGCAAGAAGTGCTGGAGGCATTAGCGAGCAATACCATGGGTCTTCATTACCACCTCATGATACTCTGGACCAGCACATTAATGGATACTCATTAAGCCATTCATAGCTGCAGCCATACTGTGTGCCATAAAGTGAAAGGTACACAAAGTAGAAGTTGAGCTATAAATGTCGAGTGCGGGTGTGTGACTGCTGTTTGTTCACTGACAGATATTTAGAGCTGATGAGTGTTGAGTGAAAGGCTGCTTGTTCCCTCATTGAGTTGATGTGTCTTTGCAGCAGCTGTTGAAACTGTCTGAAGTGCTACATTAACTAAAATGGGTGATGGATGATAAATACACTGTCCTGGTGTTCTGCTTCAATCTTTCAGAGTAGGATCAATACTGATTATTTTGCTTGGCTGTGAGTCAGTATTCTATCATACAGTAAGCACCATCACTTGTCCTTCTACTGCATGTAGCTATGTATTACTATCAAGACAAACACATACTTGTATATGATCCCCCGCGCTTGTTGGCAGCTGATGCTGTATTCCACCTGAATGCCTGACCTTTAATACAGGAGCTCTGACAGTGACTTCAGGTCTGGGCTCCAGCAGCCCAGACAGTAAAAGGTTAAATGATATGTAGGTTAAATGTAAGTTAACCTCAGGGCAACAATGCCAATACTTGGATGTTATGTGCAGCCTTTAATAGGCACATATTCTGGCAACAAGCAAAAGTGTGCCGACCAGCGCTCATCTGAGTAAAGACACTTTTAATGTATGAAATTAACATGATTCAGGTCTAGTCAATGTTCAACGCTGAAGCCAAAGACTGTATAAAAGAAGTGGACGTAGCTCCTGAGTCTACGGTCTGGGTCTGCAGAGTGAAGCCAACGCTGAAGACCCTTAAAACTACATTCTTTCCAATGTGCAGCAGGGGGCGACTCCACTGGCTCCAAAAATAACTGTGATTGGATGGAAGTCTATGAGAAAATGAGCCGACTTCTCACTTGACTTATTACCCCCAGTAAGCATTTTGCTAACGCGTTCATCATCTCAGTCGCTGCTTCACAGTCTTCTTCAATAGAGCAAAATGTTCATTTAGTAAATTATGGTAGAGGATGGTAGAGGAAAAGAGACCAGCTTTAGGGCGGGACTACCTTGTCTCTAACCAATCAGAGGCGGGTCATGCCTAAACCTAACCAGTCAGACACCGAGGTCTTCGCGGAAAGAAAGTAACTTCTGGCTCCAAAACCAAGATGACGAGGGGTTAATGCCAAACTCGAGGCTTCAAAGCCCAGTGGCTATGTGCACTTCTTTTATACAGTCTGTGGTTTCACCCCTGTTTGTTGTCAGTGTCTCCACAGATCCAGAAATGCAGCTACATGAACACATTTCTGCAAAACAATAGGATTACACATGGAGGCGCATTACACCACTATCTCCCACTCTTTTTCAAACTTTTACCCTGTTCACCAAACATCTGATCTCAGCTTAGCCCAAGTCAAGAGTTGAGTTATCAAGAGTTTGATTCAACTATTTTGGTCGACTGCAATCACTGTTTTAACCTGCGTCACTGCGTCAGGCTGAGAAGGGAATCAGTGAGAGCCAGAGAAATCAGCTAAACCCAGCACTCCACTGGGAGAAATCTTATCCTTCATCCACACAAGTGCACACTTTGGATTTGGCTCAGTCAGCACTGTAACTATCTGTAACGCTGCAGGAGGATCTCCAGGACAATCAATAGTTCTTGCAAATGTTCTGATTAAATGGGATTGTTGGTGTGACCCTGAAACTGCTAAAGCTCAGCTATAAGGTTGTTCTGTGTCAGCCTGTCCAGCCAACATACTCCACATGAGGTAAATTATGGATGATGACGAACAGCTGGGCTGCTATATGTGTTTAATATTCAGATATCAGACTCACGCTTGTGGTTGTTCTTGCGCTGGAAGGGTAGCGTGTGTCGCTCAGAGTCTTCTTCCCCCTCCTCATCTGCGAGGTGTGTGTGAGTATAATGGTAACTCAGCCCTGGGCGGTTCTTATAGCGCTTTCCGCAGACTGTAGCACACACACACACACACACACACACACACAGTGTAGAAAATTATATTTCTGTATGTGTAAGTACAGGATAAAAAAGTAAGAAGAAATAAAGTTGCATCACTCACTGTCACAGACGTAAGGCTTGTCTCTGTCTTCAATGGCAGGCAGCTCTTGTCTCTTCCTCATGCCCCCAACACCATAGGCCTGCAGAGACCACACACACACACACACACACGCACACACACGCACACACACACACACGCACACACACACGCACACACGCGCACACACGCACACACACTTGTGAGAACTCAGACAGCCACATGCAAAATCACCCATGTACAAAATGCACACAAAAGTTTGAACTTGTGTGTTCAAGTGTCTACACACACACGCACAGGCGAATGCGTGCTAGCACACACACACACACACACACACACACACACACACACACATATATATGCACAACGTTTGCATTCTAATCATCTGCTCTCAGTGTAAACTCCACTTCCAGCAGGAGGGGGCTGATGACACCTAGCAGGGGAGCAACAGCTCCAATTAGCAACCCTGGTGTCTGCGCGAGAGCATGTGTATATGTGTGTATGTGTGTGTGAGATGATTTAATGATTTTCAGAATACACTTGATTTTCTTCCCATAGGATCCTAACCAACCTTAAAAGAGTTGGGGGGAAAAAAACCTGTCTGATCTAATCAAAGTTGTAAAAAAAAAAAAAAAAGGTCACCCCAGCGTGATTTAAATCTCTGCATCCAGTTTCATTTCTTCTCCATAAAAACTGGTGGTTTGTCAGATAACATTTCACTTCAGCCTGAGAAATAGAGAGAATACAGAGAAAGCACGAAACGATTCCAGATATAACAGTCGAAGTCACTATATGAAATGCAATAAATCATATCTATCATGACCTCAGACCAGGGACTAGAAAAAAGTGACGCTTCTGTAAATGCAATTAGTGCAGTCTCCCGTGTACATTTTGGAATGTAACCTGTCACTTAATCCATGTAATATCTATTTGGCACCAGCAGCACAGTACTCCTACATTGCGCTTACATGGGTTGCACAAATGTAGCAGATTCCCTCTAAATCTTGTACGCCTTGTACATTTATGGGCTGTCGTCTTACAGTGTAATCAGGAGTCCTCATGCTGCGTGTCTGATGGGCAGGACACTGAACTTCCACATCGCAGTCTGACTCTGAGCTTGATCTGGGTCATTTTTAAAGACTTCTGCAGCTTCACTTCTTTATGCTGACAGCCAAACAATTTCTTTCATGGCTTGTTAGTTCAGAACGAAATGACCAGAGGAAAAAAAGACATGAATTATGAAATGCTCTTGATGTCTTACCCGTGCTTTGGTACGGTTCTTGCGCTTCGGGACGTCTTCCTCCATCTCGTCCACCTCTAGCTCATGAGGGAAATCCCCGACCAGCAACTTCTACGGATAAGATTCAGTGAGAGGGAGAGACAGATGGACTGTCAGACAGGTTAGTTTCCTTTCTTCCCGTCCTTTCCTTTTTATTTTTTACCTTCACTTTTCTTCTCTTTATTTTCCATTTCTCTCAACCTCTTGTCTCTGTCTCTGTCTCTAACTGCTTTGGCTCTGTTCTGCATGCACCCATGGGTGGCCACGAAACTGCACATCTTTCTTCTGGGTTTGAGAGTGTTTGCTTAATCCCAAGACAGAAAACAACCTTAAGAGCATAGCCGTTAATACTAAATGTGTCCAAATGTGTCACCATTTCATTGCAATGAACAATGTAATTTACAATTTAATTAAAGGGGTACACCGCACGGTTAAGTATTACACTTCTATAAGTTCTGGGACTCACAAGAGGTGCATTTAAAAAAAACAATCAAGCAACGAAGGCAAAGACATCCTGATTTTTAGTTCCTCGTATGAATCAACCTCCAAAAACACTGGATCCTACTTTTCCCACAATGCAACTTAGCAGTATTTTATAAGACCGTGGAATGTGCAGTACTCCTCATGAGGCATAAACTGAACTTTATGTGTAAAATCAGCGGACTGCCCCTTTAGGACATGAGGCTTGCCTCTTTTTTATCTTTAGTGTAGGAAAACACCAGCTCCGTGTTAAAACACATTAATGTGCTTGTGCTCATTACAAAAAAAACCACATTTAACACTCTGATCTCGGAGACTGAGTCCAACAACATCTGGGCACGCACGCTGGGCTGGAGTCAGGGGAAGTCTTGGATTAGAGGCCCTAAACACTTCTGTAGCTCTCAAAGGGCCACTGCGAGGGCCATTCACTCAACTGCTGATTGATTAGCTGTCCATCTGAATTGGAGAGAAACTGCCTCTAGCTAGTGGAATACTCCAGCCAGATGGGCATTAAGTTTTTGCTCAGAAGTTATTGAGTGCAACTTGCTGTATAAAAGACGACAAAGAGGCAAAGAGGTGGATCGACTTCCCTCAAACGTCCTTCAAATAGTCATTAACAAGGTTGGTCCTTAAAACACATGAGTGGAATCCCTGTAAAACACCGAGACTGGCTGAAGTGCAACCACACACAGCCATAAGCACGCACACACTCGGTGCCAGGAGGGAGTTGTCAAAGCCGCGGGAGCCTGTGTCACAGCCAAAACACACTCTCCAAGAGAGACAAAGGCAGAGACAGACAAAGAAACACAAACACAGACGGTAATACAGACAGATAAAAAGAGAGAGACAGCCTGACACAGGAAGAAAACAACAAGAACAAGACACAAGATGGGACGTGCTGAAGAGAGAAAATGAGAGAGGGAAGAAAGAGAAACTAGAGTCTCACCTGACACTCGCTCATTGGCTCTTCTTCCTTGGTTTCTACCTTCTTGTCCAGGGTTTCCCCGGCAAGCAGCGACTCCAACACAGGACCGTCTGGGATGCCCCCCTCCTTCTTTAACGAAGCCTCGTAGTCTGGAGAATGAGACAATCACAATCAGAAAACAGCAGATTCATCACATGCATGATGCACGCTCAGTTAAGGTGACGAACAAAACTTGGCTGGTTCCTGACGGCACAAGGACTTTAACTTCTACAGTGTAGAGACGATGAAGTGATCACATGTTCGTCTCAAACATCACATGACTTTGTCCTGCTTGCAGGAAGTTTCCTGCTTGTGGGAAGTTTCAATATTTTCTTTATAGACCTTTTTTCCTCATGTAACTGATCGGCTGCAGAATGTCGGTAGATGAGCACAATATGCAAATTATAGTGACAAATAACTATTATTACACATAAAACTGTCTCAGACGCAAAGCTTAGTGATGACACGACGCCATTAAGCTGTAAACTTATTTGATTCGCTGGTTTTGTAAAGTCATGGTGTTGCAGCCAGACATTACTCACGCTTTAGCTAAACATCCCCGGTGCTTTCAAAAACATAAAGATATGTTGGGCTGCATTTCGGGGACATGGTTCTAATATATCAAAGCCTCCATGATGGTTTTACAAGCTGATACACAATATACAGCGTATGTGTCAATGAGAAATAAAGATTTTTTAATCCTTAAGGCAACATAAGGAGAATGAAAAGAGCTAAATAGCTTGCTGAGGGTTTCAAAGTCAATGCCCACTATTAATCTATTAATAGCAATGTGCACCCAGTGGTTGCGAACTCTAGTGGTAAGAGTTGTTCAGATTGATTGCTTATTTACCGATCTTGAACTCGATCGGTACAAGCCGTGGGTCCTCCAGGATGTTTAGCCGTCTCTTCTTGCGCCAGCAGCGAGCGGGATATGTGTACAACTGACCTGGAGCGTGACCTGAAACACAGACGAACACACAGCTCGGTCACAGGACAGTCCGAAGTGAGAGAATATCAGCATCACGTGTGTTTACACTGTCCTAACTTTGTTTTACTGACTTGGATGTTTCACATCGTCAAACTAAGAGCCTCCAGTCCCATTAGCCGCTCTGTGAGGCTGTACTTTAATGCTAATGCTAACACATCTTAGCTTATTGTGTTAGGAGGCCTGTTAGCCAGTTAGAGCTAAAAAACAAAGTACAGCCATGGATGATGGGAATAAGTAAGTTTTATAGGTATTTTCCGATAGTTGATCACCAAAGTTGTTGCAATTTATCCTCTGGGGGCCAAATTTCAGCACTTCATCCAATGGTTGTCAAGACGTTTTACTCCCAAACGTTCTACAGACAAAGTCAGAGTTCATCCCCTGGGGAGCGTGAATGTCTATACAACGTTTTATCATAATCCATCAGATACTTGTTGAGATATTCAGTCAAGACACCCAATATAAATGGGTGTGGTGTAAATGTTTGTCTGTTATGTTACTGTGAATGTTTCCAAACCAAAAACACGTCATTATAAAACAGTTTTTAAATATAAACTGCTATTTGTTAGTTTTAGAACATTTCAAATGTTGTGGCTTTTAAACATCTATTAAAAGAATTCACAGAAAGTAACCAAACAGAAATTAACCTTGACTCTAACATGTGCAAAACAGTCATTAATTCAATACCATTCAGGTTCTAACTAAAACTAACAAACAGAAGAGTTGTACTGGCAGACTCCAGACAAAGCCTACAGACGCACACACACACACACTCACACACACACACACACACACACACAGTTCATTCTCTCTGGAATAGTTGGTGCCAGCGGCGAATCATCGCCTACAGGGCTGTCTGATTCACTGCCAAAATACACTGATGTTACAGAGAAAGAGAAAGCAATAAGGAAACAGCCTTTGGGGAAAGTTTTTAAAAAAAAGTTGAGGTGTGAAAGGTAGGAGGGCTGGAAAAGAGGGGGAGGAAATGAGGAAGAGGAGAGAGGAAGAGAAACAAGCAGAGCAGAGGAAGGAAGGAAGCCGCGGGACTAATGTCTGGAGAGAATAATTTGTGTAGCACAACAGCTGGCAAACACAACACACACACCTACAGAGAATAGTGCTCTGGAGTGCTACTCAAGCTTCAGTCAGACACTTTGCTTTGCCCAGGTATGGAACACACAAACACACACACACACACACACACACACACACACACACACACACACACACACACACACACACGCACACACACACACACACACACACACACACACCTGGTCCACGGTGGTTCTTCTCCATCCAGATGTAACAGTTGCTCTGGGCCACGCCGGTCTGGGAGTCCAGGAAGGGGAGGCGCATGGAGCGCTCGGCGCACAGACGGGCATTGTAGCTCCGACAGTGTTCAATGGCCTCCTTATAGAACTCCTCACCAAGACTGAGAGAGAGGAGGAGGAGGAGGAAGAGGAGGAGGAAGAAAACAGACAGAGGGAGGGGGGGTGTGGGGGTCAAAAGTGAAGGATACAGAGGGAATACAGTCCAACATTAGCAGGGAAAAAGATGCCAGAAGCACAGTATGCTTGTGTGTGTGAGTGTGTGTGTGTGTGTGTGTGTGTGTGAGTCAAATGAGGAAGTGCTTCAAGTGGGCTTTCACGGACAGGTGTAGGGCAAGTTTTTGTGTGTGTGTGTGTGTGTGTGTGTGTCTGCAAGCTTCAAGCTGAGGGTCTGTGCATGTGTGTAAGTCAAAAGGGGCAGTGAGTGGACAGTCATGGGCAGTTACTGTGTGTGTGTGTGTGTGTGTGTGTAGGCGAGCCGTGGAGATGCACAGTCCTATTAACCTGGGTCACAGCAGATGAGCTGGCACCTACAGACTGTTAAAACCACACACACACACACACACTCATTCAGTACAGTAACACATTTTCCACTGTGAGGACAATGTATGCACTGTATCTTCTCACCTGTACAAGTGTGAGTTTGATTACCATTCGGTGTAACATTCCTCTTTGTTCTTCCCTCCCTCCCTCCCTCCCTCTCTCCTTCCTTCCTTTCACTCCCCTCCTTCTCCCATCCCTCATCTTCCCTCTTACCTGTTCTTGATGACTGCACCTCCAGATTGCCTGTGGGGAGAAGAAGGAGAAAAAAAAACAATAGATGAGTCATTCCTCCACTCCACCCTACTTCTCTCTCCACGTCTCGTTCTTTCTTTCACTCTTTTTTCTCTTATTTTTGTTTTTGTTGCATATTTAACTTTCACACTCTCGCACTACGCTTCTCTTTTTTTGTTAGTTTTCTTCTTTCTTTTACACTTCTGTCTTCTCTTTGTCTCTCTCCTGTTAATCACTCCTCCCTAGTGTCTTCCCACAGAGTGGAGACATCAAGGTCACTCTGCTATACAGACGGTAGATACAGGACACACAAAACGGCACACACACACACACACACAAAGCTGGGCCAACAGCAACCTCAAAAAGAAAACAGCGTGGTGCAGCCGCTGATAAAGATTTGTTGTATTTGTTAAGTACAGCCACTAAAAGGTGTTACTGATTAACTGATTGATCAATTTTGCAGAAATGCAAAAAGCTCAGTGGGTTTCTATGCTGAGGTACTTCTGTTGAAAGCGCTGCACTCCTATAACATTCAGAGCCACAGTTTATAATGAGGTTAAAAATAAATGCAGCAGGACCAGAGACATCATCTTCTTCCCTACATTAGGGATGCCAACTATTCAGTGGCAGGGCTGGGCGTGTTATACTAGCAGCAGCTAATGTAGCCTCCAACGGCTAGCATTAAAGCAGAGATGAAGAGCGAGCTGCAGAGGTCTGGTAAGCTCAGATCTTTCTAACTCCACACCACAGATTTAGCTGAGGGCAGATTTAGATTTAGTTGTAGTCTTAGTGATGTGAGGCGTCACGTGACATCACACATCTTGCTCTGGAGCCCCCATACTACAAGCGATGTAGTAATAAACACTAATCCTACATCTAAAACAATCTGACAAAAACAATCACAGAATAATGCTGCATGGTCCGTTGTCCTTGTCCGTTATGTGCTGAATTTTCTCCGAGAGTGGATCAAATTTGTTGTTGTAAAAAGGAGTTTTGCAAAAGGTTCAGAATTGCAAACTTGCTGATGCATACAAAGAATTTACAAAAGAAATCATTAGTAAAAGAAGAATATTGCATATTAGCGCTATCTGCAGCGAAATCTAATTACCTCCTTTTTGGCCAAAGGCCTAAATTTGTGCCAAATTTTACTGAAATCTGTTCAATGATTTTTGTGATTGCTGCTAATTAACTGACAAAAAGCAAACAAACTTCACAGCACTAAAAGCCTGATTAGGCTGAGTTAATTATTGAAATCTGCCAAAACAACACTAAAGGTACAAACACAGTAGATAATCATCTTTGAGCAGAATTAGGTATGAAAAGATGTGACTTTTTAACAAGACAACAAAAAGAAGATTATTTACAGTTTAATGTCATTAAACTGGATTAAAGCAGATTTAACAAATTTGGAAAGATGGGGGGGGACCCTCTTGTGAAAATGTCAATTACAATCAAAACTGTCCCGCTTGAAAATAAAGACAAACTCTTCTCTACCATCAGATGCTGGTGAAGTCTGACAGCTCATGTGTGGCATCTTCAAAACCTCCTAAACTGGCTCTGCAACCTCGCGGGCCGCCGCTGGATGTGTGACATTTAAAGGATGTGATTGGGGCATCAATATGTGGGGCATGCTGTGCTTATGTCCGTTAATGTGTCGCTGGGAGTGAGCTGCTAGCCTGCTGCTGAAGAGAATGTTTCTGTACAGCTCAGCGTCCGCAATCTGCTGTGAGTGTGAGCATTAGAGTATCTTATGGCCACACTGGAGGTGCGTCACCAGAACTTCTGCTCACCTCATTTCACTTTGCTTCAATGCTGCGCCAATGATCCTCCTTGTAGTTTATAATAAACAAATGACGAATGGAGCAGGATAGAGGCCTCTCCAAAAAATTGCAAGTTGCATCCACACAGCCAGTCACCTATTACAAGGCACTGCGGATAAAAGAGGCACCTAAACTCTTGAATTTTAAAGCAGACTTTGTACCAGCAGACGCCTAGCCAAAATAGAAAGGCCACCATTTCCTCACATACAAATATACCTGCTGTTTACACATGAATAGTCATGAAGAGGGAGAGTAAACACACACACGCTCTGAGAGGTGCTCAGACTCTCACATACACTCAAAAAACACAGGTCCAGAAAGCCTTACATGCTGCTTTTTTAAAATATTAAGAGGAACATGGTGAATAAAAGACTTGGACTTCAAGGCTGCACTGGCGACCAAACTGCAATACCAGAGAGAAAAGAGACTGAGTGGGGAAAAAAGAAAACATTCAAAATGTAAAACAGCTCACCCCTGAGCTCCCCATCCATCTCCTCGCTCAGCCTCCCCCCCAAACTTCAAACCCACTCCCTTCCATCCCTCCATCACCTCCATCCCTCTCTTCTCCGCTGCCTTTAGAGGAACTGGAATAAGTTGGCACCCTTCGATAATAAGTTGACAGCTGTAGAAAATGGCTTCTTTCAATTTGGGTGCTCCCAATCTCATTATATTGTGATAGGAAAGCTGCATGACTGTTTGCCTGTTTGGAGGCTCGTATGAGAGAGGAGCTGGGGCACTCGAAGTGAAGGCTGAGAGGGAGATACGCAACGAGAAAGTTAGGAGAAGACACTTGACGAAAGAAAAAACGAGAGAATAAGATGGGCAGAGGAGAGAAAATGACCAAAAAAAAAAAAAGAAGAAGAAAGGGACTTCCACAGAGGGAGAGGCAGAAATACAGGAAGACAGGAAGGGAAGAGGTGAGAAAGGGACAAAACATAAGTCAGGGATGATGGACAAATAGAGAAGCTAGTATAGAACTAGAGAGCAGGATGACCTGTGAAAAGACAAGGCTCACTGATAACACTTCTTTTAGCGCTCTGTCGTTTAAAAGACGGCTACAGACACTTTTTTTTTTTTGGGCCATGAAACCCCTAATTCAGCTGCAAATACCCATCAGAGAACATCAGACTCTCAATATCAATTTGATCACACCGAGGGGGTGGCAACAGCGCAGAACAGCGTGATCAGCAAACATCCTCTCAAATGCTATCTCTCATTGTGTTGGCTACCTGAAGAGCAAAAAGACAAACCCGCTCTGCATTCAGCTCCCTGTTACTCCCTCACTCACAATAACATTAAAAATGTTGTATGGGGGCAATTTGTCCTCCGGTAGGTGACAGGGTGCTGCTGAGTTCATCAATAGCCATGTGTGTATCCACGTGTGACAATAGTCATGGCACACTGCAAAACAAGCATAGCAGAGACTTAAAGGAGTAGTTCAATCTCATGTCTGTGTATTAAACATGACATCACAGCCGGGAGAGTGATAGCTTTTTCAGTCTTAGTGCTAAGACTGAAAAGTGTAGAGTCTTGAACCTGCATTTTGGCCAGCAGGGGGCGACTCCACTGCTCTGATTGTATGGAAGTCTATGGGAATGTGACCCGACTTCTCACTTGCTTTATTACCTCAGCAAACATTTTCCTAATGAGTTTAAGGTCTCAGTCACTACTCTCAAGTCATCTTCAATACAGCAGGATGTTATTTTTGTAAATGAGGCTCCAATTTAGAGGAAAATAGACCATAAAGCTGAGTATGCTTTAAGACGAGATGACCTCGTGACCACTACTCTAACCAATTAGAGGTTGGTTGTGCCAAAACCTAACCGCTCTGACAATGAAGGCCACTTCTGGTTCTGTCCAAAATGCCACACTCAAGGCTTCGTAACTGCAGTCCACGGACCAATGGGCAAGCTGTTTGCTATCTTTGCACTAAGCTAAGTCCTCTGGATGTAGCTTCATGTTTACCACACAGATATCAGAGAGGCTTGGACCCTCTTATCTAACTCAGCAAGAAGGCAAATTTGTGTATTTCAAAATATTTTGTTAACAAACACGACAAAGACTCAGCTGCCATCAGACTGGCTACTATATGCAAAGAAGGGGGGACTCTCATGGCTGCACCACTCCTCTCAACCAGGCACAGACCGCAGGAAGCTCAGAAGCCAAAACTGCCGATCATCTAACCACACAGCCGCTGAAAGAACCTGAAGAAACCTGATTCTGCACCAACACACTCACAAACTGAGGGTGTATGCCTCATTCAGCACAGTTACAATCCCAATCATTTTCATTTTTGTAATGTTTTCAACATTTATTTCTATTTCGGGTTTCCTTCAGCTATATTTTTCACTAATGAATGCACACAGACTCACAAGCACAGAGAGAAATACTGGCAGCTTTTGGATTTAACTGGCGTAGTGCCAACTCTCCAACAAGCTGGAGCTGACTACCAAAAATGTCTGGGCAGACATGACGGAAATGACAATCACACAGGCCTGCAGTGTGCAAGGGCACAAAAACAATACAAAGGACACCCGTACACATGCATGCATGTGCACATGCACACTTCATACACACAGCAACATAATAACCAAACGCATGCACAGTGTTCGTGTATGTAAAAGAAATACACTAATACCAAAATAAAAACACAATATAGACAATATTATGAAGCACAAACCACAAATCAAGATTAGATGAAGCCATGGAACAAGGATGCCTGGAGCATGTAGTGTATGTGTGTGTGTGTGTGTGTGTGAGTTGTGTGTGTGTGTGTGTGTGTGTGTGTGTGTGTGTGTGTGTGTGTATGAATCCTAAGCCCACATTGAGCTGTCTGCCTCAGCCTGCACTAAGCAAACAGCAGGGAGGGAGAAGCCTCCATGAAAACACTGAAGAGACTGGTAAAACTGGGAGCACACAACACCCCCCACCCGCACCCCTGATACACACACACACACACACACACACACACACACTTACAAATGTGCCTTTGACAGGCAGGAGACATAGAGTCTTCCTAAAAAGCACAGCCATAGCACCCCACTGGCCCACCCCAGGAAAGCTATTGTCTGAATCTCTGGGTGATCCTTCAAGTCTCATCCAGCAGAAGCTGTCCACTTCAGCATATAGACTCAGGTCTCAGTCCAGTGTTGCATCCACACTCTGCTAAAACACACACACACACACACACACACTGCCGGGAGCTTTTTCTGGTTACAGTGCAATTAACCACACCAATTAGCTGTTTCCCCAACCAATAGAGAAACAGAGGGCTCCCCCTAGAGGTGAAATCACATCATTGGAAAAGTCAATTAGAAATATGAGGAAATTATAAAAATGAATCCACAATTATAAAAAAAAAAAGTCAACTGCAACAAAGGATTTCATTTCACTAGTGGCTTCCAACTGTGTGAAATAAGGTAATTAAACTAGAAGGAAATGAAGTAGTCTACATGTAAACGGCTTCATGAGGGCTGAGGGCAGATTGTGTGGCAGCGATTTGCACTTAAGTTTTGTTAGCTGCCGAGACCACGGCTGTTAGCTGTGTGTGTGTGTGTGTGTGTGTGTGTCTATGGGTTAGTCTTAAGCCTGTAAAAACACTTGTGCCTACATACTCAAGTCTGTACACCTGGTCCACACACCTGTCTCATCCACCATTGTCCATCTGTGCAGTTACTCACACAGACAGACACACAAATCAAGCTCTGTAGGCCAGACAACACACACACGCACACACACACACACACACACTGTGTGTTTGCTCAGTGGAAAACTAATATCAGGCGGCCTACTACTGTACAGTTCCTCCCCTCCCCCCAGCCCGGCTCCTCCATGGCTGAACTCAACAGATTAAACTATGCAATATCACCCTTACCAATTCACCCCTCCTCCTCATCCTCCCTCCACCTCCCCCATCCTCACCACCCTCAATTCAATTTCTTCTCTCTTTCTCTCTCTCTCTCTCTCTCTCTCTCTCTCTCTCTCCCTCAGTGAAATGATTTGTCTTTTTTCTCTCTTCTCCCAATCTGTGTGTGTGAGTGTGTGTGTGTGTGTGTGTGTGAGTGTGTGTGTGTGTGTGTGTGTGCGTGTGTGTGCGAACACATTTTTCTGTTCTTTTGAAGATTACTAGGCTGCAGTGGCAAGGAGATGTATATAGTTATATATTTATATATATGGAGAGAGAGGTTAGAGTACTAAAATATATGGGGAAGGCTGCACATGCACACACACACACACACTTCACACCGATGCAGTGGCAAGAATGAATGGACATACACACATTGGAGCACACACACACTAACACAGTCCAGCTCCTACAGTAGGGGAGTTAAGTAAAACAGGTACAGACATACCTTTGTGTTTTTGTGTGTGTGTAGTGACAGAGTGCATGCCAATCACAAAGACAAAGAGGCCACACACTCGCTGTGACAGTGACAGACAGACAGATGGACAGACAAGAATGTGTGTGTGTGTGTGTGTGTGTGTGTGTGCGCAGGAGTGGATGTCTGCCACACTACCAGCTGGAAAACGTCAGTTACCTCGAGTTGCTGTCACAGCACCGCATCCGTGCGGGCGTATATGTGTGTGTGCGTATCTGCAACTGACTGTTTGCATATTTGAACGTGACGAGAGACGTGACAGAGAGAGACAGAGTGAGGAAGGTAGATGGAGGCAGAGCCACGTTACACATCATGTCATTCCTGACAGAACTTTGTGTTAGCTGCTATGTGTGATTTTAATGAAGAGTTGCGCTTCATCTCCCTCGCTGTCCACTGGGTGTGGTTTTCTTGGAGTCACTATAAACCTGTGAATCATGGGCATCTCTGTGAATGTGTGTGTGCATGTTTTATGGTTGTGGCTGTGTATGCTTGTGTGTTTTTGTCTTTAGAACGTATGCATGCACATTCCCATTAGTGCATACCTATTTATGCATGCTGACTATTTGTATTTGTGCGTGCATGCATTCCTGGTCTGTGTATGTGGGTGTATATAGCCCAAAGCTAGCTGCAGTGTGTATTGAGGGCAGTACATCAGAGTAAGGCAATCTGCCTCTGAACAGCTCCTTCAGGTGAGATTTATCACCACTGCACTTGGCCTCTTATTATGGCGATGGATTCCCTACCCCTGTATCTGGGTGTGCATGTGTGTGTACGTGTGTGTGTGTGTGTGTGTGTGTTTTCTTAGCCCCCCACCCCAGTCTGCATCCTTATTAAAGTGCTGCAGAAGGAGGCAGCCATTGGTTTGTCTTGACTCCACCCTTGACAACTCCTGATAGGGATCCACTGGACACGCACAAACACTGGGAATAATATAAATGGGGAATGACAAGAGAGAAGAAATAATGCTGAGGAGAGGAGAGGAGAGGAGAGGAGAGGAGAGGGTTGCTTAATTCTCTCCCTCTCTCTCACCACACCTTTTGCATTTGGACTACAAGTTGCAACCAAACAAAACTACAAATTCCAAATTTCCTGGCTGGAAGTCACACAAGGTCCCAAAGCAGTGGAGCTGACTGACAGTCAGTTAGGTAGCACTGGAGAAATAGGTCATAGAGCTAAAAATACTTATCTATGTCTCTCTCTTTCTCTCGGTCTCTCTCCATCCTGTCTTCTCAAAAAAAAGACAAAGTAAAACAGATAGAACGTCTAAATAAGGGGATGATGAAAGGAATAAGTGGAAAAAAGAAATACCCTTAAAAACATCAGACCCCGGGCTCACTCCCATATGAATAAAGAGAAAACTGAGAGCAAGAAAAGGAATGAGAGAGTGCGACTGAGTGTGTTTCCCATTGTGTGTGTGTGTGTGTGTGTGTGTGTGTGTGTTTGTCTGTCTCCCTCCACACGGGTGATACCACAAATGAGCGAGTGAGGGAATGAAAGGGAGAGATTGAAAGAGAAAGAAAGATCTAGAAATGGATGCTCAGGCTGTGGTTTCAACCATCACGTGGGGCTGTTTGCACACAGAGCCGGTTATTACATGGAACTCATTTAGCTCGGCTCAGTCAGGCAGGGCAGAAATAATATCATATAGGCCCTGCCACAACCTCTGCCAATACCACAGCACACTATTATCTACATCTCCCCCTCTAACCAGCACAAAGAAGTAATATCGCTGAGATACACACCACATCAAACTGCCATTTTGACAAATTTGTAAAGTCAAATTCCTACTTGCAATTTAATTTCATTGCGCTAAAATATTCGTAAGGATTTTCTCGACTACTTCATACGCTGGCAACGTCAGAATTTAATGCAACCATTTGGATGATCCTTCATATCTTCTTTGTAACCAGCATAACACTCTGCGAGGCCACAAATGGGTGATAGTATAATTTGGTGTGAACAGTGAACTAGTAGATTGTCCAAATCTACAGTAAATCCCTCTGAAGGAACTCTTAGGAAAAAGCCATCCAACAAGATTTAAAGGGATCTGACAAAATGCATAGAGAATTTCCTTTGGTGCTTTTTTCTTTTGCTGAATATTAAAATAGTGGCATGCCTTGATTCACAATGTAAAGAACCATGGTGGGGTTTGGATGGTGGGGGGGGGGGCTCAGATGGTTTGAGGCTGAAAAAGAAGGGAAATGGGAAAGAGGGAGCGAGCGAGACAGAGAGGAAATGGCTGAACAAAAGGGAGATGGCGAAAAAGAGTGATGGATGGAGAAAGTGATGAAGAAGGAGGGAGGGAGTGAGCGAGTGGGGAAGACGGGGCAGCAGGGGTGATGGCAGGACAGTGAGGAAATAAGACGGAGAGAGAGTTGGAGAGGGAAGCAGAGGAGAAGGCAAGAAAGAGAGATTAAAGGAGTCTCTAATCCAGAGATAGACGGAGAGAGGCTGGTAGGGAAATGCCCAGTAGATTGGAGCTAACTGCTCTCCTCCACTGATTTGCTTTCACACAAATAAACCACCCCTGTACTCACACACACTCACACACACACACACACACACACACACACACAGCAAGGCCCACTCACACTTGGCTGGGCAATGGACAACAATTGTAAATGCTGAATTAATGATAATTTATTGCTGAGATTCAACTAAGTTTAAGGACATTTAGGGACACAACAGGCATTGTCTCCGGCGCACAGCCAGCCGTCCTATTAGAGCCGACACTAAACCAAATTTTGCAAGTTGTTTGGCCCATTTTACAGGATAGGCCTCTAATTTGTAAGCCTCTAATAGCAAGTTTGTTTGTAGACATGCTAATTACCAGGGCTTGTTTAAAAGCCGATCTCAGTGTGGTAACTGGAACATAGTTAAAGCCATACTGCGTAACGGTGGCATTTATACAGTGGGTGAGATGTTAAAGGCAGCGTTGATGGCTGCGGCCTTGTGTAATAAATACATACGGCTTTAGTGTAGCACGTAGAGTCAGATGCTGTAGAGACACAGTGTGCCAGCATCCCCGCAGGTCTCATTCTGGCTGACAACTTTGCTGCTTTGTTCTTCTTTTCCCCCTTTTGTCTAACTTTAAGCACTTAAAATCAATGTGAGACCACCATAGAAAATTGGGTGCTAGTTCATTAGTTACTGGCCCCGAGCCCCTTTTCTTTTAACCATTTACTCTCTTCTCCTTTTACTCTTTTCCTGGTTTCTTCCTGCTGCCACAGCCACGTCTCCCTCTCTGTCCTGGTACCACATAAATTCCATGCAAATCAGTCAATTTAATCCCCCTGACATGGTGTCAGTTAGGGCCTGTGGGAGCAATCTGGCCACACTTTGGCTCCGCTTGGATGAGCATCCCATATAGGAGAGGAGGAACAGGAGGAAGACAAGGAAAGGAGAGGAGAGGAAGCTCTGAGCTCAAAGGTCCCACATTGGAGCCTCCGTCTTGTCCACCTGTCCATTCCTGTCCCATCATCACACGACACCTCTGGATACTAGATTATTAGACTAAGTCTCTGAATTATTAATCTTGCATTTTGTTATTGTGGTGTGTGCGCCTTGGTATGAGTAAAAAGAATTTGGCCAAAACACTAAAATAGCATCACAGTCAATCAGGGCAGCACACAGTTGCCCAATCAGTACCATTCCAGTTTCCTCTCTCCTGTGAAGTGCTCTTCAAAGCAGGCACGTACAGGGCAGCCGTTCATGGATTTGCACGAAATGTCGCCTGTGTCTGCATCTCAGAGAGGCTGACAGACAGACAGACAGACAGACAGGCAGGCAGACAATCAGACAGGCAGGCAGGCAGTCTACATCCCATATCCCTGCTCAGGTGAAACCTGTGCAGCATCCGATGTGCGCCCCTGCTTTTGCACACAGGTCCCTGACTTTTCTTTGTTTCAAACTGCCTAAGCTGCATCTTTTGTGTGCTCCAACACTCCTCGGTTGTGTGTTTATATCGGTGCTACTGTGGGATTTTTTTCGGCTACATCTCAGTAAGTACCCGCTGACAGACGCACATCAGCCACCTTTTTGGCCGGGAGCCCAGGCGGGCAGCAGGCGTCTGCATTCCGCTGAAACCAGTCTCAGAAAAACAAACAAAAAAAAAAAAGACCCCCCAAAAAACCTGCACAAAGGGAATCATTACTGGAGAAACTTCACGGGAAATCCGCCTGTTCAAAGAACCGCTGGCGGAAATAAATGTCCGTGAAGATGCACGGACAAGTGTACAACGCCAGGTTGCGATGAGGTTTTATTCTAGGCTTTATTATAGGCGCGGAAGATGAAAGCAAGTGCCGGAGTTACACCAGCGTATTTACCTCTGCTTCTATAGGCTACATCTGAGAGGTCCGGCAGTAAAGGTAGCGCTGCGGTGAGCTTCATTCTGCCTACCTGTTTACCCCCCTCTCTGTCCAAAAATGTGCACACAGGTTCTGTAAAGCCATCTAAGCTCCCTGCGCCCCCGGCCAGCCCGCCACTACAGCCCGGCTTTGACCGTGATCTTGGCTGGCCACTCCGACAAGGGACATACCGGGTCACCCAAATCTACCTCCAGCATTCCTCCATATCCCTGCACACACGCTGCTGTTGGCTCAGGGAAATGATTGTCTGAATTGCATCGGAGCGCACAATAATCCCCTCGTGCCAAAAAACAGAGCCCCCATCCCGTCAGATTCAAATATAACTTTTCTTTAGGGCTTATCCGCATCCGCTGACATTATCTCCATCTCTGCTGTATGCATTGCATGTATAGACGTGTTGGTAATCATGCTGATAAATATCTGGGAATTTAAGGCTCCCAAATTGCACTGACAGCATGCACAAATAGAACGAGCGCACAGGCTGAGGAAATGTGTTGTACTTACGATTTGAGGGGGTTCTGTACCGCTGTGGCCATTTTGATATAGTATGATAGAATGCAACACTGCAGAGCCCGGTGTTGTACATGTAATGTAGCAGCTATTTCAATTTCATTCATTCTCTGGGGCTGCGGCTGGAGCGGGCAGCCAATGGGAGGCGGGAGCGCTCCGTGACAGCTTTGGGGAAGTGTAGTCTTTTACGCATGTCAACATGAGACGTGCCGAGGAGCAGCGCACTACAAGTACCAGCGGGGATAGCGGTTTAAGTGGACCACAGTCCCGCCTCGGACTTGTAAGGGCAAAGCCATCCCTCAGCTCCGAATTTGTGTTATTAAAAAAAAAAAAAAAAAAAAAAAAAGCGTCCACAGTTATGTCAAGGATGGGTTGGGACTGTCAGTCAGTCTGAGGAGGCCACTTTTCCTCTTCTGTCCTTCTTGTCTTGCAGGTTTGAATCCGCACTGGCTGCTTCATCACATCATAGAAGTGACAACTTGATGGGCGCATTTCACACTTATGGCTGGTGATGAATGAAAATCAAGAAATCATGCAGAACAATGTTTCCTTGCATACATGTGGTGGGACAGCGGTGAAGGTGGTCAGCTTGATTCTGCTGAGGAAAAGCTGTATAGTGTGTTATGGTAGATTGTAGGTGATAAGCCCTCAGTAACAACTGTTTACTATCTATTTTAGAGCTTATATTCAGATTTCATCTGCAGCAGTGGTGGCATGTTGATAGATGGTTAATCTTATGTTATCCATGCTAGGTAGTGTGCACTGAGCAGCTTTAATTATTCATTAATCAGGGGCAATGGGTTGGGAGTAGGCCTATAATTGATTCTTTCAGACATTTGTCTCTCATGGTTGAGCCCAGAGAAAGGCTGGGACCCTCTCCAATCTCCTCACGCCTCCATACTTCCCTCCTTATTTCCTAATTCCTTCTTTAATTCCTTCCCATCTGCTGTCTCTCCCTGGATGCATTCTTTCTTGAATGCATCTAGTATTGTTGTTTTACACACAAACAAATGCTTTACACTAGACTAAGACTTGTTTCAACAACTAGTGTCAATTTAAACTATCTACAACATTAAATTAATCTGTGAAGGAAGGAAGGCAGGCAGGCAGGAAAGAAGGAAGTAAGGCAGGAAGGAAGGAAGGAAGGAAGGAGCTAAGCAACGACTGTTAGAGCAGCAATGCTGGAATTTCTTTCTCCATGTCATGTTAGCAGCAGTGGCGCCTCTCTGAAGCCATTCAGTGACATGTGATATTTATAGATCTGTGCTAACAAATATTTAATGAACATTAGCAAGCAGCTCTAACATGGCAGCACTGCTCCAGTAAAACACTCTCTGCCAGCTGAATGGAAACTTTGATTCCCTGTGCATTGCTGTGATTATGCATTAGTTGCCGTTTAAAAAATAACCATCATAGTCAGCTTTAAGTAAAACACATTTCTGGAATGTGTGGATTTTCTGCGGTTTGCATAGTAATGTCAAAGAATGTAGCACAGGATATACAGAGAATGCACGAGCCTGTGAAGGCATCATCTCATGTAATCTTATGCTTCCTCTCATTTTCCAAGTTTCCTGAATGGCAGGTAACGTGTGTCGTGCTGCCCTTTGACCGCGGGGTGGCGCTGATGCTCCAGACAAGCTCAAAGACCAGGACGCCGACCCGACGTTCACGCTGTGCGTCTGACGTCACTGCCTGCGTGCCTCCTGGCCCCTCCCACAGCGTCACCATTGCACGCGCTGTTGTTGTGATTGACAGACAAACAGTCATGTCGAGCTTTCGGAAATGTGGGATAAGAAATTAAACAACGATGTCGGAAATACTGATGAAAGAAATGGAGAGCATATCCATCGGTCCAGTGAAGGCGGAGGAGCGAGCAGAAGGGGTCCGGAGCTTCCTGCTGGTGGACGAACAGGAAAACCTGCAGGTAAAGTTACCTAACGGCAGCTAAGTGCTAGCGCTAGCTGCTAGCACTTAGCTGCTAGGCTAATAAGACTTTCTGATGAAGGCCACTAACTGTCTGCTGTTGAGGTGCCAACAGCCACAGTGGTCATATATGAACCCGAAAACACCTGGTTATTCTATTTTAAGTTAACACAGTTAGCTACTGACAGACTTATCTCCCTCAAGTCCCGTTGATGTACAAAAATGAAAGTCCTTTAGCCGTTTAGCCTGCACATACACACGGGCTCATGATCCCTGATAGAAATTGAAACTACTAACGGGTTTGTCTTTTGGAAAGTCCCTGTGAGTCATCCGGTCCAGCTGACCCGCAGGGAGCCTCCCTTCTCTGTGTGTTGTTGTCTCAGCAGTACAAAGTGCATGCGATAATGATCATTTTTATACTGCACTACTGGGGGAGCTGAAGACACAGCAGCACATTATTAGGAAGTGCAGCGGTTATTATACAGATTTTATTCAGGATTCAGGACTAACTGTAAATAGACTCAGTGGCTCGGCAGAACGTAGATAATCCAGTTTTTCATTTTATCGTGTTAAGGATCTTTGTCATTCAATGCTGAATGCTCAAATTCTCCTTGATTGAATGAAGTTAGCGGGATAGATAATGATATCTTGTTAAGGCAGCCACCTCTTCGTGAACCCCTCTTCACTTGGTGTTCTCCCTCCTCCCCGCAGGTCCGAGATGAGTCAGAGTTTGTGGACAGACTCGGCTGTGGGGATGTGGCAGGAGTCAAGGTCCTCTCCATCTTTGGCAACACTGGTGATGGCAAGTCTCACACCCTCAACCACATCCTGTTCGGGGGAGAGAGTGTCTTCTACACCTCCAAGTCCCCCAGCTCCTGCACGGTGGGAGTGTGGGCTGCATACGACCCCAACCTCAGCCTGGTCACCCTGGATACTGAGGGCCTGTTGGGAGCTGCGGCCAATCAGAACCAGAGGATGCGGCTGCTGCTAAAGGTAACTCTAGTGGTTGCTGGTTGGTTTTGCTGGAATTGACTGATAGCTGGATGTGTTGACATAAATTAGTGACTCACAAAAGCAAGGTTTGCCTCACGTCACACACCGCACAGTTCACTGCAGTGCCGTTGTACTTTTTGTGCACAGACAACTTGATAGGTAGCTGTCAATCATGTACAGGCCCCATACATATCTTAATAGATCCCAGACAGGGCCCCCAGTGCCCCAGCTCCAGCTCAGGGTGGCTTTAGTGCCCTGTAGTGCTGCAGCACTCAGGTGCGAGAGGGTTGCTTGTTTGGGGTTAAGGGTAAGCAAAACATTAATATCTTCTTTAAATTATTTTCCTCATACAAGTGACAGTATTTTTATATCTGCTCCTAGTTACATGCTGCACTCTTGTAGGATAGTGTGTGTTCAAAAGTCTTCCATGTCAATCTCTCCTTGTGCTCGTACTGCAATTTATCAGCAAATCCTTGCACACTATCGGCTGTACTACACTTCTCCATATGTCCTGACTTTGCAGTGAATTCTGTTGTTCTAGCGATATACAGAAATGCATCTACCCCCTTTTCCAGGTGTTGGCCGTGTCTGATATAGTAGTCTATCGCACACGGGCAGAACGGCTCCACAACGACATGTTCCTGTTCCTGAGTAGTGCCTCGGGGGCCTACCTGAAACACTTCACCCCAGAGCTCAGGGCCCTCTCCAGCCGCTGTGGTCTGGATGTGCCCCTCTCTTCCCTTGGGCCAGCAGTTATCATCTTCCAGGAGACAACACACACCCAGTTGCTCTGCCATGGTAGGGGACGGATGTACAGTATACTAAATGGCATGCATACACTGTATGTGATTACGAAAAACACACCCCAGTTCTACCAGCATAATTCTTTCACAGGATGTCTGTGTAACGCATATAGGCTAGGCAGGTGGTGACTACAGTCACAATAGCTGCAACAGAAGACTGTTCTTTCAAAGAAGCCTGGGATGTAAATGAATAGGTTGAACAGCACTGCAAAGTGTGTGTATTAGTGAGAATATTTACATGGAAAAGGAACAATCAATACAAACAATGTTCCCAGTCAAGGATGGGTTACCCAAAAAAAAAAAAAAAAAATCAATACTCAATTACAATTAATTGCAAAGTGCAATAGTTTTCAAATATTCACAAATAAGTTCTCCAAAAATATAGGAGGAAAATTCAATTCATGTCCTTGGAAACCAAAAAAAATGTAATCCTGAGAGGTTCCTTCACGAACCAGTTTGAGTCAGTTTTTTCCTACCAGTTCTAGCTCGCCGAGTTGAGTTGAGATGTGTTCATTCCCCGAGACGAGGTCCAGTAGTTGATCCAAAGAAAAAACCTGACCTAAAAAAAGTCAAAAATACACAAATATTCCATTCAAAATATAAAATAAATAAAGTTAATGTATGCATAAACATACAAGCTAAATAATAAATCAAGGTTACTATAGTAACAAAAATCCATCTGTTATGGATTTTAATCTCTTCTTTTGTAGTTCCTGCTGTCCAAAAAAAATGTCTTTGCCCTTCCTTTCCCATGTAGACTCTAAGGTGACCGGCCATGCCGACACGCTGCTCCAGAAGCGTTTCCATGACCTGGGCTTGGGGACAGAGGCCTTCAGCTCGGTGCAGTATGTAGGCACCCAGACCATCACGCCTCCCACTGACTACAGCAAGCTGCTGGAGGCCGTCAGGCAGCAAGTGAAGAACACTCACACACGCTCCCCCCGCCAGCCTGGAATAGTGTTTCACGCTCTGGAGGTAAGTGATGGACCATTACCTTCTGTGTTGTACAGGCACCAAGTAGAATTTTACTTTTACTTTTTTTGTTGTTTAAGTTAGTCCAAGCTCTTACCTTGTTTTTTGTCCACTTTTGCCTTTGTCCCCTTTTCTCCTCCTTCCATTTCACCTTTCCTCAGGCCCTAAGTGAGCGTTTCTGTGGGGAACTGTCAGATGACAAGATGGCCCTGTACTCCTTCTTCCCAGACGAGTACTTCACCTGCTCCGCTGTCTGCCTCAGCTGCAAGTAAGTCATCACAAACATTTTTGAGTAGGTACTCAGTCCCAGCTTTTCTCTATTCTAGAGAATTGAATTGGACCTGAAATTTATACTTCAATTAAGTCAACTTTTAGTATAGATAATTAAGAATGTAAGGGATGGGTATATCACACCTCTACTTTTATTACTGGGCTGCAAATCTTGGAGCTCTCCTCTGCTGGATGCTTAATGAAGGGTTCCTCCTTCGCTCAGTTGCGAGTAGACTCCGATTGTTATTTAAAGCAGAGTATTGTTAAATCATGTTTGCTAAGAATGTTTAATTTCCAAACGTTTGTCTGAATTAGAACTAAACTCTTTTTACTGTAAATACTTGAGTTGGGGAACGTCCCTTGTTTCAGCAGTTACAGGCTTTTATTGCCAGCTGGAAACATAAAAACACACACACAAGTCTTTTAGTTGTCTCTGGCTGAATCACAGAGTTGGAATTTATTCTGTTAAAGCAGAAATCTGTTGTTGTGGATGTTAACTGTTTCCCCAGTGGGACACATAAAATCGTATGCGTTTTCCATATTTTTGGAAAGGAGAAAAGTCCTCCGCTCTTTCTGCCTATTATTTATGGACAAACCACAACAGTGAGGATTCAGTCCTGGACTGATAGACTGTTCACATCGTTCAGACTGCCCCCATCACTGACTCTGTGGGTCTGAAATGTTTGGCTTTGTGTCTCCACCCCAGCATTCGCTGTAAAAATGGGATGAACCATCTGAAAGACAGGGTCCCCCACATGGCAGATGGACTGTGCCAATATGCACACCAGTTCAACAACAAGGTCCTTATCTGTAAGGTAAGACTGACTCTTGATGCCAGGCCCAGTTCAAAATGGGTTTTTTGTGTGCTCTCAGCTGTTTGGATCCTGTACTGGTTATATACATGCTGTGTCATCCTGTGTTGTCCTTTTTTAAATGATTCTTTACATGCTGTGTCATAATAAGATAACACAGCGTTCTATATTTTCTGTATTATTTTCTGTGTCACGTCTCCAGAGGTGCTACGAAGGAGGCAGAGAGGTGATTGTCATCCCCAAAACGTCTGCTTCTTCTGACAACCCATGGTTTGGACTGGCCAAGTACGCCTGGTCAGGGTACGTTATCAAACACACACACACACACACACACACACACACACACACCTTTTAATTGCCTCTCATCCTGGCATCTCATGTTGTCTCCCCACCTCCCTCCCAGCTATGTGTTGGAGTGTGTGAGCTGCGGCGTAATCTACCGCAGCAGACAGTACTGGATGGGGAACCAGGACCCGGAGAGCAGTGTGGTGCGATCTGAGGTCAAGCATGTCTGGGAGGGGGTGAGTGCTCCGCCCGTCTTTTCCTCCTCCACTATATAGTTTCAATGCAACATTTTCGGCATCTGATGGATGAATTAATCGTTAACTTGCATAGCTTTTCCTCAGAGCCCAACCAGAACATTTAAACTATAGAGACTACATTTAGATCACATGGCATTGACATACATACCATTTGCCATTAAGACTTTATAATGACAAGATCTTGGATGTTTGGGGTGCAGGAAGCTTCACCTGGATCCTGCAAGGGATACATTTGGGCCACTTATCACTGCTTCAGTAGGGATTCACTGACCAACCTTTTCTGGTCACTCACTATGGGATGAACTCTCCTTCAGTTGTCCTCATGCATTGTTTCATTCCTCCCTCCTCTCTCAGTCGGACACCTTTCTGACCACCCACCAGAACGCTGCCCAGAGGGTCCTGGATGGGATGAACTTTGTGATCCAGTCAGTGTCGGAGTACAGCACCGGCCCCACCAAAGCTGTCGCTGCCTGGCTCACTGACCAGGTGGCGCCGCCATACTGGAGACCTAACACGGAGATCACCGTGAGTATGAAGAGCTAAAGCTGAGACAAACGACAAACACTGCAGAACAATTCAGGAGACAAGGATCAAAGTCATTATGCACAAAGCCACGTGTAATAATATATCCCCATTTTAAAATTACAACAGCTTGGGACACACTCTGAGCAACACTCAGATGCTCTACATTGTTGAACCACTGTAGCGTTCACTCGGTGCCTGCAGTCATAATGTCTGTCCTTCCATCACGGAATCCTCTTCTTCCCCGTCAGGCCTGTCATGGCTGTCAGAAGGTGTTTGTGGAGGCGGAGAGGAAGCACCACTGCCGATCATGTGGCGAAGGTTTCTGCCACCCGTGCTCCAGCCACAGGATGCCGGTGCCAGAGAGAGGCTGGGGCAGTGGCCCTGTCAGGGTGTGTAAGGCCTGCTACCGACAGGGAGGGCCCCCTGACACCAACAGCCAGGGTAAGACCAGTTAGTGAGCGTCAACCAGGCAGTTTGTTTAATCACACAAATGTCATTTTAATAAAGAAAGAGGTTCTTTTTTTCATGAGCTTGAACATGAGCAGTCTCGGGTGGTGCGGTGGTTTGTGGTTTGAGCCTTGAACCTTTCTGTGTGGAGTTTGTGTGTTCTCCCTGTGTTTGCATGGATTTTCTCTGGGTACTCCGGCTTCCTCCCACAGTCCAAAGAGTGTTAGCTTAAGTATTGACTCTAAATTGTCCGTATGTGTGAGTGTGTCTCTATATGTTGGCCCTTAAGGATAAGCGGTATAGACAATGGATGGATGGATGGATGGATGGATGGATGGACAATTGGCATTCTGTCCAAGATTTCTAGCTGTCCAGACTATAAAGTGGTGAAAGAAAAAAGGTTTCTTGTCTTTAAATGCTGATTGTATCAATGATAGCTGCTCACATCTGTGTGTCTTCCTGTCCCCCTCTCTCTCTCTCTCTCTCTCTCTCTCTCTCTCTCTCTCTCTCTCTCTCTCTCTCTCTCTCTCTCTCTCTCCCCCACACACACCTCTTGTCTTCAGTGTGTAAAGTGGAGCCTCGCGGTCTGATAGCGCGCCGGGTGACGGAGGTGGCCCAGTCCACACTGGACATGGTCAGCACAGCTGTGGACTACCCTCTCTGTGAGTGCAGCTGCATCTCGCCGTCACACGTTCTGTCAGGGCAGCTGGCTGCACATTATCTCTGGGCTTTTGACTAATGTTTGATGTTTGTTGAGCATGATGCCAATTACCAATTTTAAAGTGCAAAAATGTGATTTGGCCTGTTGTATCGCCGATGTAATGACCAGCTGAAATGTTTGTTTTTTTTCTCAAAATAGAACATTTTATTTGTTTTGTCTGTTAGATAAAGTGCTACGCTGTTGAGGGGAGACAAACCGACAGCCGCGTTGCAACAAACACCAAATTTGTGCTGATATAATAAATAATTGACTTTAAATTCTAACAAATGAGGCGGATATACCAAGTGGATATACCAAGGGGCCACTTGGATTTGATGGCTCACCTACAAGGAATGTGGCATAAATAAAGATCTAATGGTCCATCTGAGATATTTAATGGCTGTGTGGAGATTCACATTATAAACATTAATGAAGCCTGGGATCCCATTAAGTGATTTACACCAGCCTCAGTGTGAATTATGCATTTTCACAGGATCTTGTCTTCAGATTTGGATATTTATGCGCTAATAAAAATCATATAGAATCCAGACTGAAAACCTTGAATTAAACATTTATGTCTCGTCCACTCCCCTCAGGCTTCGTGAAAGATGTGGCCCGGCCAGACTACTGGGTGCCAGACCAGGACATCACACGGTGCCACCAGTGCTCCAAAGCCTTCACTCCGGTGATGTCCAAGCACCACTGCAGGGCCTGTGGTGAGGGTGTGTGCGGTTCCTGCTCCTCACACATCAGGCCTGTGCCCTCACGAGGCTGGGACCACCCGGTCCGAGTGTGTGACAGCTGCCACGCCCGCACGGATAGTCTGTGAGCTTTTTTTAACCTGGAGAACTCCTCAGAGTGCACTCAGTCTTCCTCAGATGACCCACAGAAACACTGTGAACCCTGGCACTGCTACTCCCAGAGAGCGAGGATTAAGCAGAACTGGATCAGCTTTAGTTTGCGTAAAAAGACGAGATGCTTTGATGCTTAAAATGGTCACCGCCTTGTGTTTTATCAGTGCTGACCTCGTATCGGCTCTCCATCTCACCTGCCTTCCTTGGCCAAGTGTTTGTGCAGCAGTAAGGAGGTAAAACTGTAGCCCCACTGGACCACTCAAACTGCTATAAAACCAACTGGGTAAACAGAAAGCTGGATATGAGATTTTAAGTGACTTGTGGAAATTTTGAAACTGAGGACTTCCAGCTGCTCTCACTTCTTACTACAACAAGCAGAGCTTCTACTCTTAACTGCACTCAAGTGTAGTCTTCCCTCTTCATTTGTTTGTGTTTGCACAGCCCTGCAACACCCTGCACATTCAATCTTAATTTGAACAATATGTTGGCTAAAAACGACGTGAGAACAAGCAAAAGGGAAGCACAGGGAAAAGTGTGAGGTTTTAAAGTTTGAGGGATTTTTAAACCTGTCTGTCCAAACATCTCTCTCTCTCTCTCTCTGTATTTGAAAATCATGGACAGCGAAGGGAACACAAAGCAGTTCAGACAGAAATGAGCTGTGTGTGTGCGCCTGTATTACTCTGTGCAGCAGATGGAGAAACACGAGCTACAGCAGTGTGTGCCTTCATGGGAATCTTGATTCCCTTTCCTTTAGCCCCTAAGTTTGCTTTTTGGGGATTCCTCCATATGAGTGGGACAGAGTAATGAGAACATTTGTGCCTAATTACAGAGAAGTGTAATATGCAGCCTCTCATCTAACTCTTGCAGTTGTGTGTCTACAATACGGTGAAATGGATAGGAAAAGAAAAATCTGTAGCACTTTATAGACATTCCAGTGTATGAAAATACATGTGTACGGATGTAGATTTACCTTTCCGAGGTTATACTAAAAACCTCTGGAGCCACTGATGCTACAGACAGCTCTCTGGATATAATGAAGACACCTGCACTATAGACTGGATAACAGACTTCAGAACTCAAATCATTTAACTCATGCTATATTCATGTTGATGGAAAATTACAGTTTCTCTGTGTAACATGCTGGATGCATTAATGCCAGTTTTCCATCTGTCTAGAAATAATCAATTCAATTGTAAAGATGTTTTTATTTCAGTGAAATCTAGCAACTGACAATCGCGATTTTATCTTAATAAATCAGGCTCGTCCAATAAAGAACACAAGGAAGATGTGGTGTCCCTACAGATGTTTTCAGTCACTCCCCCGCCTCTCTCTCCTCCTCTCTCTCTGATCTCTAGGAATTCATGCTTTTATTGGCACTGATGAGCATTAAACATTGTCGCAACATTAACAGAAAGACAATATGGTAATAAAAAGGAAGAACATATGTGAATCAAATAATGATCCTGCTAAATAATCCAAACAATATCTGATGCTGAGGCAGATATTTATGTCTGGGTTTCACCCAGCAGGATGCAGACGTCCTTTTCACAGCTTAATTAGTGGGTTATTCATTTTTTAGTCCATGTTGGGGAGCATATTTCTCTGATATGATCATATTTGGAGCAGGAGGGTAAAAAGATGTTCCTTGTCTTCAGACGTTGCGTCCTAATCAACAGACTTCAGACTGATTGCTGTCGGGGGGGGGGGGGGGGGGGGTATTTAGCCAATTCTATACGGCATTTGATAATAATGTACTGTAATACATTGTTTTTGTTTAATCCTGTTTTCTCAGTCCTCATAAAACAGTTAATTAACAGTAGCCATTTCTTCTGAGTCGTGTGTCTGTGGGTGGTACAGATGGTGTCTGTGCTCATTCTCTTGTTTTTATATAAAAGCCTCATATTGTCTCTCATTAACACTTGTGCTAGCAGGAAAGACATTGTTTTCAGCATCGTATAAGCAGGGATTCAGAAGTATTATCCAAATGGACTACCTGTCAGAGTAATATAGACTATGTTTGCTAAATATCTACCTTCTCCCCTGTGTGGCTTTGCTCCGTATGGCCCCGTTATGTGTCAGAATGAGCTTCCATTCAAGCAGAGGAAGTAGCCGGTGGTGTGTTTCTCTGTTATCTGTGATGGCCGCTTTCCCGAAAACTCGATTTTTCTTTTTTGAAATCTTTCTTTCACTTATTGAAAGTCCATGAAGTAATTCTCAGGCTGATTTTACCCAGAGAAGCACCAGTGGGGCTGCTGTTTGTATCAGGTGCCAGGGACATCCAGGCGTTTACGTATCGTTTCCTCTTCTTTGTCTCTCTCCCAACCTTCAAGGTTATCTGAGGTTCATGGTCCCCAGTGCCCTAATGGATCGCTGACTAATATCCATGAAGCGGTGCTCATTTCCTTCACAAACTAATTATGCAAGCCTAAATTAACTTTAGCCTCACAGACTTCATGGAGTCAGTGTGGATGCACCAGAGCAGGGCCAGGACTATCTGTATACAGACTAGTTTTTTATGATACAACACAGTGAAAAACGTCTTAGATGAAGGGTTTAACACTTCCTGTGGTTCTGACATGATAACCTCTGTTGGTTGGTTGGCGTCAGGCACGTACTCTGCTCAGGAGAGACATGGTGTGGACAGGCGGGTTTTTACTGAGTGACTCTGGTGCTGCTGCAGCTAAATTACATTATGTGTCTACACTGTTATTACTGTGTGCCGTCCTCTGAACCTATGTGGAAAAAATCCACCATGAAGCATTAGTTTGGAGAAGACATACCGTGATCAGTGATGACAAATCCAGCAGGCTCCTCGGCGTTCTCCACGGGCTGCTCTACAATGAGGGTGACTGCTGGAACAGGTGGAACGGTCCTCTGCTCACTGTCTGTTATAATCATGACCAAAGGTTTGCTGATGTCATTTTATGGTTACATCAACTCTTTCAGTCTAGAGTAGAGAGAAGCTGTCATGTGGTTACAGTTTACAGTCAGATATGTATGTTTCTATGCTTCATGTGTGTACTGAAGCTGAATTTAATAACATTATATACACACTGTAGGTTGTTGTATGCATTTTTGTACTATCTTCCCATAATTGTACTTCTGCTTTTGTACTGCCCTCTTAAGTTTATTTCATTATCATAAAATGCAGTGTTATGACGCATTAAGTAACAAGGAACGTGACATATTTTATTCCCTTTATGCATTAGTAATATTAATTCATGCAGAGATGCAGCTCAAAGAGCACAACAAACACTGAGCTGAAACCATGAAACCATAACACAAATAAGAATCTAAATTTAAGAGCTGACAAGACAGGATGCTCAAAATGAAAGAAATCGATCTTAATAAATGTAAAAAGGGAGTATGTTGTTATATGAATGATCGTGATAATACTAATAATGAGAAGGACAAGTCTGATTTCTTTTTTACTGCACCTGTAGATGGTTTAAATACACAGATGAAGTTGATAGGCCTATTTCACAGAGGACATTTTGACATGTCACAGTAGGAAAAAGCACAGGTGGCTGTCTCATTTTCGGGGTGCTGGTGGTATAACGAGTCAAAATGTCTGCTGTAAAAAAGGGGTGACAAGATCAGTATGGATGATGTTGCAATTTAGCTGGAATTATTATTAACTGAGGTTACAACAAAAGTCACCTTTAATACTGGTTATTAGTTTAATACATCGGGCTCACTGAGCCACACTCACTTATTATTGTTAGGACAGACTCCATCAGTATGAAACAGTGAATATTATTTCTTTAGTGAGCTTTGTGTAAGAGCCATTTATTTATCTATCTGTAAAGGTTACTGGTATCACTGCGAGCCGTCATGACAAATCAGGAATCTAATCTTTAGTTGTAGTTATATCAAGTGAGCTGATGGGTCCATGCTGCTACGCCCCCTTTCTACACAGGGGGGCGCTACATGAGCAGAAATACTGTAGCTGCACCATAGTAAATTTTAAATGAGACCACCCACTGCTAAATGTCCTGGCTGAGTCCCAGCAGGGGTTTTTACTATAGAGCTGTCCTATTTGGAAGTCAGAAATCTGCATCTTCTCTGCAACTAAGTTATTCATGTGTTAAGAGGCTCAAACTGGTCCTCATAACCGGCCCTGTGATTACAAAGATGGTGCAGAGGACTGCATACGTGCTGTTGTAATCCACAGCGGCTCAGCGCAGGAGTCACATGTAAAGCCAGCAGAGGTGACTGGGACTGTATATGATTACATGCATGTGTATGCTGTCACAAATCATAATGCACCATCACCGTCACATACTCAGAGGAGCTTTATGTGATTACATAAGCATACACAGTTGTATTAATCCAGTGTAATCTGAGGCCTACTGACTGCAGCGTGATAATAGAAATGTCATTTGAAAACATAAATATTAACAATCTGCCATCCATGTGATGCCAAAGAGACGGTAAGCAAGTGATTAAGCTTGTGACTAAGCACTCAAAGACTTTCAAGACTTGTCACCTCCATCTTCATGAGGCCTGTTAGGTGTGATGCAGCATTCAGGACAGCCCCCTCTGTTTTCTGTGACATTGCAAATGCACGATTTTCATCGCAGCGCGGATGATTTGAGCAAAGCAAACAATGGGAGAGTGAGAGCAGACCGGCTGTGGTCCTCTCTGGCAGCGCTGACGACTGACGGCTGCTGGCAGGGGGTGGTAGGAGCTGACATTGTGTGTGTGTGTGTGTGAGTGAGTAAGTGAGTGAGTGAGTGAGTGAGAGAGCATTGCAGCTCCTTTCAGTGATGGACTACATTCTTTCCCAATCCTTAACCAGTCATCAGTAATCTTAACTACTTCTATCTTAACATAGGAAACAGTCAACTTCACACCTACATACAACCATCTCAGATAAAAACCTGAATATCTGTCGGGACAATCACAACATTTCTGCTCACAGCTCAACATTTTGCCACAACATCATACGAGACAACAATGGTGGCAAGTTTTGCTCGATAGAAATGCCACAGATGGGCACAGATGTCAGTATTCTGTGTGTGTGTGTGTGTGTGTGTGTGTGTGTGTGTGTGCGCCCTTGCCTTGGCATTTGAGCTTGCTTCAAACCCTGAGGGCCAGTCAATATTTCTTGACGTTTGCATATTTACACACACACACACACACACACACACACACACACACACACACACACACACACACACACACACACACACACACACACACACACACACACGTGCTGCATGCAACCTCTTCAGGGCCTGTTTGCTCAGTACACACATATTAAAATGGATCACTGCTTTACTTTTTTCAAGCCTTGTCCTTAACATTTACATTACTGCCCCTGTTGGGACCAGCTGCGTACTGAGCAATAGTCAAGGCGCTGCACTAATCAATGGCAAACACATGTAATTAATCAATTTAATGACTTCCTCCTAGCTTCAAGACCTGCAAGGTCACATCGCTAACACTATATCCATTGCGATTAGCAGCAGTAGACTACTGTGTGACTGCATGTGTTTGACGGAGAAAGAGAACAGGAAGTCTAGAAACAAGTTCTGATGTGTCACTCAAAATGCATGTATGCAATGCCTTGTGTGTGTGTGTGTGTGTGTGTGTATAGCATAGATTCATTATCCAGTGCTGATCTGACAATGCTGGCACGGCCCATTACTCAAACACCATTACTGAGTCTGCTATCAGACATCGCCATCACACTGAAAGACACATATACACACACAGCCCCTCTGGTATGACTAGCTTGAACTGGTCTGCTCTGAGTTATCATCGTACACACACACTTTAAAATTGAGCCCTGGCTGCCGTATGTGCAAAAATTAGGCCACACACACACTCACACACACTCACACACACACCTACCTGCCTTGAGAATCCATTAGGATGGTACAGTATTTTCAGCCACTATCATTTCTTCTGGCACTTTAATTTTTACAAACAGGAGGCAGTTTTGCCGACGAGGGCACTTTTCAGCTGTTACAAATTAGTCTTTCATTGTGTAGCCATGGCAACCAAGCATCTCCATCGCCTACATAGGCTGTTGCAACCAACTTCACGGTGCAGCGCTGTGCACCGAGCACAGGTAGGTGGAGGCACTGCAGTGGCACAGGGTTGAACTGAACAGCAAGCAGTTGTTGTCGCAGTCAATAAAGTTGAGTTATTTTAGTAAATATACCTAAATTTAACTCTAATCTAATGTGAGTTAGTTATGTTCAGATTAGATATTGTCATATCACATTTAAAGTATAGTAAAGTGGATAATGTGAAAATGAAAACCCACTCTTAACTTGTCCGAAACAATTCAATAACTCCATCAACGAGGTCACCACTGCCACCAAAGTAACGTGTCCTTTTATCATTGCTGAAGCCAAATGTCAAAGGGACATATGTCCCCAATATGACAGGAGACACTGAACATGTTTCTTTGTGCCATTTCTCACTGAGCATAGCCTAACCCTAATCAAATGTCATCGCCAGCTAACTTTATTAACTCAAACTAACACAAGCTTCATTGTCAGTGTTTCTGCCATGTCCCCTCGTCACAGGAAGTACATCATACACAACTGAAAGAAATTCCTCAGTACAACCAATTACCACTGGCCACTGTCCCTCTAATGTCCAGTAACTGTGGTACAACATGTCATACGTTGCACAAACATTTGAGGACAAACGTGTTAGTAATTGAATTTAAGATGTAAAAATGAATCAGTTATCAGTTATATTTATGATAAGATCACAGTACTGGAACCTATGAGGCACTTCGGTTTGACAGGCCGTGATGATTGGCTGTCAGTTCTGTGGGAAAGCAACAACAACTGCACATCCTGCTGTGAGGAAATGAAGTGCACGGTAACCTGTACCAAAGGCGAAGTAAAGCACACAAGTGTCCACTGGAGTTTCACAGCAGTTACGGAGCTCAGCTGATCTTCGCTCTTTGACTCCTCAGCAGCACACTCACCGACTCTGACCTCAGATCAGAGGACAATGGCCTGGTGAGAGTTAATGCTACCACCGCTCGAGAGCTCAGTGTTCGTGCGTGTGCATCCGCCCTGTTTCTCACGGCCCTTAAGAAGAACAGAGGCCTTGTCTGGCTCCATTAGTGACCTGAGCAGCAGCAGCAGCACTCAGCCTGGCTGACTGGTAGACAGCGCTGCTTAGACAGCAGCTACATCCAGGAGCTGGGGGGGCGGGAGAGATGACTGAGAGGAGACAGACGAGCTACACATGAAAGGAATAAGGTGACATACAAGTATAACGAGGTTATGAGGTGTCAATTGTTTCTTTGGATGTTGTCTTTGAATGTGAGTGTGGCTGCTGCGATGTAGCTGACACTGTAGATCAACAGGAAGTTTCTTATTTGCTTTCACGTCTGTCTGAGGCTGTGTCTATATTTCATGTTTTAGAGGATTTCTTTAATTTCCCTCAACAGCTGAATTGAAATGTAGAAACACAACGGATCACATTAATTGCAAGAGACAACAGTTCACAGATCGTAGGAGGGAAAAATGAAAAGAACATGAGGGTGCGTGATAAACTGAAAGAACCAAAAGGTCATAAGAGGATTAAAAAGATACAACACACAAGCTGTTTGTGAGTTAAAAAGTTAAAAAGGCAACATCTATAAAACACGAGCAGCAATAATATTATATTACTTTATTTATCTTTTGTACAATGTAATTACAATACAAATATGTAGGTTTAAATACAAAAATTCTGTAAATAAAGATTAAAAATAAATTCCACTGGTTTGCTTTGTTACCATCACTAAACTATGGTTTTACAATCAAGTATATGAGGTCATTTAGTTTGCTTTAACGCGGAACACAATTAACCTACATTTATAATTTGGGGGGCGTGCAAACAAGAGTCGAGGGCTAAAATATATTGTCAATGAAATAAAAGCGTTGATTTCATGAGTGAATCAGTTTCATCTTGTACAGAGAGGAGGGCAGAGAGAGAAATCTCAGTTTGTTTGGTGAAGAAGAAATATCGATTCGTCCAAAAGCAAAGGGTAAAACGACCCGAGATGGTATAAATTAGGCTGGTGGCACATAAATTTAAGTTCTTTGAGAAGGCAGCCTGGGATTGCTGCCACAGGAAGAGACTCGATAAGCTAATTAATCTGTGGGGGGAGGGGGGCAGGAAACCTTCTCAGCGGCAGTCTGTATCCATACAATTCAATCACCAAAGAGCATAACACGAGCATCTCTGGTTGGATTACAGTTTAACATACAGATACCACCCGTCTGCTACACGTCACGTGGAAAAGCTCTTCTATAAAGAACATTTCTGCTTTGTAATGTTGCATCTGCTTGAATAGACCTGAACTTTTAGGACTCGAACCAGGAACTGCAAGCTTTGTTGACATTATTGAAGTTTTAACTACATAGAGAGTTGCACATACTTAGAAAAATATTCTTGTTTATGAGACTGCAATTCTATAATAGCAACATTTTTTTCAAAAGCATTGTTTGTGAAGTTTTAGGAGTTGAGGAACATGGCGCTGAAATGGAAGCTGCTTGATGTAAAAATGGCAGACAGTGTTCAGGTTGTCTTTTTTCTCAATATCCTCACACACTCTGTCGTTCCTTCTTATCGCTCTTTTCACATCTTATCTCATTCTCCTTTCTCGGGACATCCTCCATCTCATTATTTAAAGATATAACTCCATTCTCTCCATCTGTCTCTCACATACAGGTTATCCTTCCATCTTTCCTCTATGCCTCTGCTGCTCTATAGTTTCTCCTCCCATCAATCTGTTAATAATTCTGCATCAGAAATATATCCTTCATTTCTCCCAGTTATTTCAAGACATAGACATCTCAGTCTACGCATCATGTTCTTCTTCTCTTTTTACCTCTGAACATCAATCTCAACATTTATGATGAGTGCAGCACTACTGTAACTGATACTGTAGTACATGGTGATGAATACACAATCATACTGTATGTGATGAGACTATACCCTGTGTTTGAACGGATTAAAGGATTGATGAGTGTTGGAATGTAGTGCATCATTTTCAACCAGTTGCACAGTGTTGTTTTTCTTTGTTTCCACTGAGTTGTTATAGTTCATTGGGTTTGTCTGGAGAAGATGGAGTCCAAAGGACTGTCGTGCTGCATCGTCCAGAGTGTCTGTGTGCTGGATATCCTGAAGTGATTTTTCATGTCCCAGTAACCCTTGAAGGTAGGCTTTAGCAACACAAATGGGCCACAGAGCCAAAGTGAAGCCACACTGACTCGACTGGCCTCCCCAGCACTGGAGTGTCTATACATGAGGGCTAACTGGTTGAAGAAACATGCCGCTATATACACTTCCTGTCTCACATGTTGAACTACACACTGCTATACTGTCGGACGTTTCTATTTGGTTCCTTCTACGGGACTCCATTTCCCACAATGCTTTCCCTCTACTGCTGCCCAATTACACCTGTTACCTGTCTGCTGCCGGTAGTTTCCTTCCTCTTTATGGTTCAACACAAATAAATATAAGGGATGAAAAACAACACGGTCCTGAAAAACTGCTGTAAAATTTGATTTTTAAGTATATATATAACTTGTTAAAATAAAAACAATAAATGAAATACAATAAATAAAATAATTTTGGCCATAAATCTCTACTATTAGTCAGTAAGTCCTTTTGGGTTGGTAGGGTCGGGTCTTACATCATTGGCTAGTCCTTTCAGGTATCCAGACTTTTGCTGTGCTTGGCTAAGATCAGCATCAGTCCGATCATCAGTCAACAAATGGCTTCTCTGCACGTCTTAAGATGTAGCCATATCCGCTACATTCTCCACCAAAATCTCCACCAGTAAAAAATCATCTCATGGGTTTGGAATGCATCCAAGTGGAGTCCCCTCTTTAAGAAAGAAACCACTGAGGTGTGCCCCTCTTCGCCATGTCCTCAGGGGGGCACGTACAGTACATCCAGGGACTTGCTGCAGGTAAAGTAAAGCCAGAGTGGAGAAGTGAAAGCAAGGAAGAGAGGTGGGAAGCAGGTGGAGTGGAAGAATTCAGTCCACCAAGTCTAACGAGCTAGAGACCTGATCCTCCAGTGGCAGCCCAGCGATCTGCCAACTTCCTCCGAAGCTCTCATGTGAGTGTAAAGAAAGCAATTAAGATGATTATATCATTGACTCCTATGAGAGCTGTTAGCAAGTTGCTAGGCTGCCACAGGTCAGGTGCTAGGCTAACTTTGAGGACCTGCATCCTGTTCTAAGCAGAGCTGCTGGAATTAGTGCCTGTATTTCTCAGGCTTTAACTCCAGGGCAAGCGCTACAGCTTTGGGAGGCCAGCTCTGGCTTAAAGCTCAATCTCGAAAGTCTTTTGAAGATTGTTGGAAAATGGGTTTGCTGCCGCAGCTGGCGCCTTATTCCCAGGCTGCTGCTGAGGCGCCGGTTTGGCCTCCAGTGCTGCCCACTTGGCCTCAAAGCGGTCATCGTCTTGGGAATCACCGGCTGCCGGTGCTGTAAGCTGGCTACCCTCCGGCGGCCAGCTGCTACTGCTGCCACCATTCCCGCCACTGCTGGAGGTCCCATTCTGGAGGTCCATCATGGCACTGCTGTGTGGTGGGAGGCCATTAATGGCTGTTGATAATGGTGGAGTGGAGGAGAAAGGCGGTGTGGAAAACCCTCCAGTGTGCCCGACAGCACCAGGTGCCTCTGGGTAAGAATGGTGCTGCCCAGATGTTCCGAGTGCTCCCACTTTGGGTCCTCCCCCGGTTGAGCCCATGGCTCCACTTGCACCAGATGAGCCTGTAGCGGTGCAGAAGACGTTAGCCACCATTTGCGATGGTGTGATGCCAACCACAGGCACGCTGGCGTTGGGATAGGTCATACTGCTGGCCAGGCCTGGCATGTAGGTCTGCATGGGTACGAACGCTGGTTGGACAGGCTGGCTGGCAAACATTCCCACAGGTGCTGGGGTGGTATCGAAAGCCAAGGGGAAGGGCTGGATGGAGCTTGGAAGGGATCCTGGGGGCCCAGGGAGGGAGGGCTGGATCATGGGGGCCCCAGACATGCTCGGACCGGACATTGTAGGAATGGACATGGAAGGTAGAGACATAGGAGGGCCTGACACCGGAGGACCTGGTATTAGAGGAATTGATGATATCGACATGGGTGGGAGGGGCATTGGGGCCTGACTTGAGAGAGCAGAGGAGCCCGAGATGAGGGGGTTGGACATGGTGCAGAGGGACATAGGGACAGTGGATACTGGGGCACCTGAGGGGGCTGCCTGACTGGACATCTGCTGACTGGACATGGAGGGTGGTCCAGGGATGGTGGGGATGGTAGGGCCAGGGGGAGGGGTCTGTTGAGCCTTGACAGCTTTGGAGACCTCCTCCAGCCATCTCTCAGCCTCGGAGGGTGTGCGCCTGTGTCCAGTCTGCATCTGCATCGCCACGGAAACTGGAGGAGGAGAGTGGAGTGGAGGCTCCGACTGCACCCAGGGAGGAGTGGCTGAAGGGATAAAGTTAAAGATTTAGAATATGTGTAATCATTTCAAAGTGATTCTTACAGTGTGCACTACTTAAAACTTAAAACTACTTATTGATATAATAACTATTGATCTGACGCAGAGTTTCTTACCCTGCATTGGAGCAGGTGGTGGAGGCAGCGCAGGGGGCACAGTGCAGGTTGGAGGGCCGTTTGCAGACAAGGAGGGGTTGGAGAAGAGCTCCTCCGATGGCTTGGTGAAGGAGCTGTTGATCTGGCAACACAGCGCGTTGATGCTACTGTCTCCCTCACCTGGCAACCCCATGTCCATCTCTGGTACTAGCAAGAAAGGGACACACAGAGGGGAGGCGAGGAAGGGAGGTCGGAAAAGACAGGAAGACAATGGAGTTAAGGAATGTAATGAAGAGAAGAGGTGGAATAGGAAAATAAGGAGGGTTGATCGGGACAAACAAAAAGAGGGAGAAAAAAGATTTACTCATTTGTGTAACAGAATCAAAAGCATAGAAACTGGAGTGGATGAGGACTTTGATGCTATTGACCTAAAATGCATTAGAAACACAAGATTTGCAAGACAAACATGGCATTGCGCTAATCAGGACCTTCTCACTAAAACTAAAAAGGTTCATCCTCGGTCACAAGACAGTTTACAGGCCCAGCTGAACTGTGTGAACTGGCATTATACGCTACGTACATTTCAGCCTGTTGTGTCATTACTTTGTGTATCTTGTGCATTGAGGCGACTCAGACAGAGGTGAATTTGGCTTAGCTTATCCATATTTTCAAACCAGCTGGAACTGATCCGACCAGTGAGGGATTAGGCGGCATAATGTTCCTGTCTGACTTTGGTTTGGACCACAGCTTTAAACCTCTCTTGCACAGGCCGCCGATATAAATAGATATAATATCTAATTCCTTGTCTCTTGTTCCCTGCTCCCTCCCTACACAACGACGGCCTCAGAGACAGAGGAATTTTGTTTCTTCCTCTGCTCCCTCCCTCTGTCACTCCCACTGCTTCTTCCTTCCTGTTTTTGCTGTCTCCATTCATGTTCCACATGCACAGTCGTCCAAAACAATTGACAAAGAGGAGCTTGAGGAATTAGTGTGATTACATTAAATGCAGACAGATTTACCACAGATATGGCCATTGTGGTTCACACCCCAATCCTTTGTGCTGTGACTCTTCTAATTCATGTATATCTCTCTCATCTGTGTACATTGTGTGGCTACAGGCCTTGACTGATTTTGGATGGGTGTTGAAGGCATGTGTTTTGTTCTGCGGTCCTGTGATCCCTCTTTCTCCTTATCCTTGTCAACGTCCCACAGAGTTCAGAAGCACCCTAAGCACTTCATGTGTGTCGGTTTGTTTCTCTCAGTGCAGTGGCAGGTTTTAGGGCTTGCAGAAGGCTTGCTGAAGGCTAACCAGGACAGCTGATTGAGCGAACAAATCAATAAACACATTGTTCAGAGAGTCACAAGGCAGCGGAGAGGCTGCGGAATTGGCTGTTACCTTCTAGTGTGTGTGCATCCGTGTGAGTGTGTGTGTGTGTGTGTGTGTGTGTGCGTGATAAAGAGAGAGAGCAGTGTGTAAATAGGAATAAAACTGCATTCAATTCACCACCACTGGATATATACACTAACAATCATGGCAGAACAAAAGACGAAATGAAAGGGGCGAATATGAGACTTGGGGTGAGAGTGGGAGCTCTCAATGTTGTGGTTTAGTATTCCAGTCAGAGGAGTCCCCCAGTCAGCTCTCTCATCTCTCCTAATGACTATAATCAGCCTCACTACTGAGCGCTCTGATCCTGTGGCACCACACAGAGTGGGTGTGTCCATGTGTGTCTGTGTGTGTGTGTACACATCAACCTGTGAGGGGGAGGTCAGTTATTATTAATTGTCCTTAGTAAAAAGCCAAGAGCTTTCTGAGCCACACGTGCCCGGTCATCAGCACCGGCTCTAATAGCAATAATAACAGTGCTTCCCATAACTGCTTTTTACTCTGGCCTCCATTCAATGGAAGACAAGTGTCAGGATTAAACTCAAGAATTACACCTTGTCTGCACGAAAACATGAGTATAAATGTAGAGGTCTGATGAAGGTTTATCCCATAATATGACTGCCCAGACCTCTTCAGGTGGGGGTCAATGATGTCAAACCAAACAGGAAACGTAATAATGATTCGGTCTACAAACAACCATGATGCAGTCAAACCCAGAGCCGCCATGAGTGGTTTCTGTTTGTGTGCAGTGGCAGTAACAATATTCTTTGACTTGTTTGAAATACCTAGAAACAGTTAGGGAACTTGAGTTTGCATTTACAATGGAGAGGTCTCATCTGATGCCACTGTGAGTAAGTGTAAGTTAAATACACGTAGAAACTAGAGAAAACACCTCAGTGTAAAATGGGATGATATTATTCGACAGCTGTGATGGTGTCAGTCTGACAGACTGTCTGTGAGGGCTGAGTCCTGCTGCTACGTCAGCAGTGAGCTCCTCACTCCAGTTTGTTTTAACATCCCATAACAGTCTAAATGCTGTTCAGCTGCTTTCACTTGAAATAAAGATGAAATTCAGAATTTTACCATTTTGTTGCAAATTTACTCAAAAGTAATACTGAAGCAACATCTGAACAATCCCCTCAAAGAGTCTTTAGAAGAATTACTGGAGTGGGCAGGGGGCCATATACTTCACTTTATAAAGTGTTTTTGGACACCCCCACACCCAGACTAAGAAAGAAACTTCCCAAAAACTGATTGTTCCCCTATAGATAACTAAAAGTACGTAAAGGTTTCATGTGGTGCACCTTAATATATAGGTGGAACAATAATTTTCACATGACCAACAAATCACACAGAGGTCGAATTAGTAATTACTAAAATAATGTCAAGTTGGAGTTGTCGTTATTTATTATGCTATGATTTTACTGGTCCGGCCCACTTGAGATCAAATTGGGCTGTATGTGGCCCCTGAACTGAGTTTGACCTCTGGTTTGGGACATTCTGACCTTCGTAAACAGAAGTTACTAGTAAACAGGAGTTACTAGTAAACAGGGGTTACTAGTAAACAGGGGTCACTGGTAAACAGGAGTTACTAGTAAACAGGGCCACAGGGTCAGCAGGTTCCTTCATTAACATTTGTGAAACTTCAAGAGCTTCTCAACTCACCAGGGTTCTTGGCCTGGAAGTCGGTCTTGCGTTGCAGCGTGGATGGCAGGTCGTTGAGGCGGAGCGACAGCTGCCTCTTGAAGGGAGAGTTCTTCTGGCTGAGGGCCGGGAATCCCCGGAACGAGCCTTGACGCACCAGCTGCTCAATGGGCGCGTGGCGGCGAGGGATGGCATGAGGCCCACCAGGTTCTGGCCTCTCCATGGGGGATGCCGCGCCCTCGGGTGGGGAGGCAGTGCCGGGGGGGAGGGCTGGGATGACAGAAGCTTGCTCTGCAGGAGGAAGAGGGTGTACGGTCATTTCTGTTCTGGACCTATTTCTCTGTACACAACATAGTGGCTTGTTGTCATGAACCTCTTGACATCTTTTAACTCATATTTGTGCTCACTTTGAAACGTCCTCCTACCTTTCTTCTTGTCCTGCAGCTTGTCATCTCGCTCGCTGCTGCTGCCCTGCTGGCTGCAGGAAGAGTTGCCCCGGAAGGAGCCCTCACGCACAAACGAGGTGCGACTGGCATCAAAGGAGGCGGTCACACCGCACTCCTTCTCCCTGCGCTGCTTCCTCTCCAGACAGGCGGCAAAGGCACAGCCGACTGCATGGCTCAGTCTCTCCCCCTGGAGCAACAGAAAACAGTGATTATAAGTCACAGTTCGAAGGTTATAATCTGGATTGATCATCTTCAGAATTATACATTCAAATAGAATACATTGTTGAGCACTTATCAACCTCATATTTCCTCCATTGTCAAACATCAACTCCTCTCTTTATAGACAGACATGACTGGCACAGGAGAGACAGTTCAGTTTAAGTTGGGCAGATAGAGATACGGAGAGTGTGGTGGAAATAGAGACAGGCAGAGATGGGCAGATAACTCCACAGGCTTCTGTCTAATCCCCTCTCCTAATCCTGCAGGTCTGTGCTGCGCTCTCTTCCATCCACATTAATAATCCAACTCACGGTCTAAGATATGAAACCACCATGGGGGTGAAACCCCAAAGAACCATAACGGCAATAGTTCTGCTGCAGTCACAGCAAAGTACAACCTCTGCATCCCAAAATCAGCCAAATGGAAACAGCAGAGGTTTCAAAACCATCCTGAATGAAACAGCTACAATACAGCAGCAATGCACTGAATCCATCTCATGTTTGCTCCCACGGCTGTTGTTGAGTCACTGGTGCTACAGAACGGGTTGATGTGTCTGAATGACACATGACTGAAGCCAAGGACTCTTTTCATTATTGACTTATTTATTTCCAATGACTGATTAATGCAACAAAATGTGAAAAGGCCCATCACAATTTCCCAAAGAGTCTTATTATGTTTTATCTGACCAACTTCTAAAACCTAAAAGCATACACTTCACAATCTTTCAAAATGAAACAAAATGCCATTTTAGAAACTTACACAACACAGATTTTTTAATGTTGATATGTTTGCTTGATAATTGACTTAAAAGATTAATGGATAAAACAAATCAAAGTGTTGATAGTTGTTGCACTTTTTGTCAATCGACCAATTGATTGTCTTATCAATTTATTACTTCAGCACTGATTTGACACCTTTACATGGTGAGGAAACTGGTGAGCTTTGAGAAGCAGCCGAGCTGAGAGACTGAAATGCTTAATCGACACTTGCCGTACTGCAGAAAGTGTAAGTGAAACCACAACTTTTGTTCCAAGAGCAACAAAACTTCTCTTAATCGTCACTGTCCTGTGGAGAATGAACCCCTGGAGCACACTTTTGCCAGGAAGACAGATGTTGAATGAGTTACAGAAGCTAGTAGAGCAGAGGCAGAGATGTCTGGACTTGGACTGAGGGGTGAATGGAAGGTTAGCTGTCCCCTCACCGAGTCTTTGAGAGCCATGAAGCAGTGGCACATCCACCGTCTGGTCGTACCGTCCCGGCAGATGTAGGAGAAGGCCTTGTCATAGTTACGATCAGGAGCGCAGAATGAAACCTTCTCTATGGTCTGGTCCACAATGAGGTCCTGGGAGAGAAACAGTGAGCAGTGAGAAAGAGACAGAGAATCTGATTTGATGCAACACTGTCCAGTCAGTGAAATGATTCCAGCAGGTGAACAGCATCAAATCACATCTGACATGCTTTGTCGTTGTGACAGCGGCTTAACAGACAGGAAATATGGCTTCAATACAGAGCACACCAGCTTGTAGACTGATCCAATACTTGACACACCGCTTTCAACCTCAGTTAACCCCATGAAACCCCTCTCACTCCAACCTATTTACACATCCAGCAATGATAGAAAAGAAAGTGGCTGCAGACTAATGACACTGAACCCTCTTTTCATCTCTGAGATGTTTCCACCGCTCACCCTTCCTCTTATAAAAGGGTTATTCAGCCAGTCTTGTGTGTCTATGGTCACTATGGAGGAAACTAAAAGGGGCCCCTCTCTTTTTGTCTGTGTACATTAAGGGGCCCCCGGCTCACCTCTTTGACTCACCAAAAAGAGAAAGAGAAGGAAAACAAGAGGCGAGAGGAAGAAGAAAGGGAAAAAAAGAGAAAAGAGGGTTCACACACTCATCCACACACTTCCTTCCTCTCCTCCGGTGTCGCCAAAAACAAAGTGAGGGGAGGATGAGGAGCGAGGAAGAGGGAGGACGAGGGGGGAAAGGAGGAGAAAAGAAGGAGAAGGAGGTGGAAGAATAACAGTCCATTCATTGTGGCCCACTTAGTGAATGAAGGGGGATGCTGGTACTGAGCTAAAAGGCTGAGCAGTGTGTGTGTGTGTGTGTGTGTGTGTGTGTGTGTGTGTGTGTGTGTGTGTGTGTGTGTGTGTGTGTGTGTGTGTGTGTGTGTGTGTGTGTGTGTGAGTGTGTGTGTGTGTGTGTGAGTGTGTGTGTGTGTGTGTGTGTGCCAAGTTGCTTTGTGTTACTTGAAGCAAATAATACTGTTTGTATCAGCATGTTTTTTCTTAAAATCTACGATTCTGTATGCTGTATGAGGAGTGTTTTTGATGAAGGTGTGTGTGTGTGTGGTGTGTGTGTGTGTGTGTGTGTGTGTGTGTGTGTGTGTGTGTCTACTCATGGGGAAAGGTGACTCAGATCGTGTCTCCTCATCACTGAAAGGAGGAATACCACGCAACATGTGAGTCAGAGTGTCTCATCTATGCAGAAGTCTCTCTGCCTCGAGCACGAAAAAGACTTCACTGTTTCTTTCTATTCTGCATTATGAAGGTCATGCAGTGCTCTGCCTCTAATGCACACACACACACACACACACACACACACACACACACACGGTACAGTCACTAACTACCAGAGCGTTTGAATAATGGTTGTGTGGGCGTTATTAGATGTGCTTGCTGATTCATAGACAGAGGCTGAACTGATGATAAAAGCTGATGAGGAGGCAAGACGAGGAGGAGGAGGAGGAGGAGGAGGAGGAGATTGTAAAACGTTGAGGAGATTTCTTGAATATAACAGACATTAAACTTGCATTGTGCTTCTGCTGTTGTCACAGAGGGAGCCACAATATGTGCAAACACATGCACTTTAAAATACACATACTGTATGAAGGATGGATGTTTTCATGGCAACAGTAGCAGACTTTCAAAGTCAGCTCATTTTAACCTACTCATCAATTCATGTGGCTACTTTGTACAACAGCTTTTTACTCAAACAAGAAGGAACAGTGTATTTGTTGAGGTCTATTTCCACCTGCGGATTAACACAGATTTGTTGCATTGGTGAGTATTTCAAAGTACAGTGTGTGTGTTCATGGTGATGAAGGACAACAATGGAGCTCAGGCTTTAGATACACACACAATACTTGTTAATAAGATCAAGTCATTGTTGGTTTTGGGATTTGTTGACCTTTAGAAAAATATAGAATACCGTTCTTCACTATATTCTTAACTGAGATGCATCACTGAAGAAAAAATAGAAGGGAGATCAGGGTGGAGGGAGAGAGGAGGAGTGGGACTGGGGGACTGGGAGAGGTGAGGTCTAAACATAAGACAGAAAGAGACTCCTCCAGCGGGCTCTCTCCTCTGTTCTCTGCTGCTCTGCTTTCAGTTGTGCCACAGCGAGCTGCTCTCACTCTACAGGAGGCCTCCCCAGCCACCACACTCTCCTCAGGCCTGTGTGTGTGTGTGTGTGTGTGTGTGTGTGTGTGTTTACTTGATCTTCCCTCCCCCACTGGGCACTTTCAGCAAGCCATGAGTCACATATGTCAGCTCTGAAACTACACACACACACACACACACACACACACACACACACACACACACTAGCCTGGGAGCATCAAGTCAGTAGTTGCATGGCGGGTCCTTCTGTTGCCAGCCTTAAGATAGCATAATGAGACTGAACAGAATGAGACTTGTGCTGGTGTTGGTGGAAATGTGTCTTTGCTATCTGGTTGCAGCCAGAGGCTGAGCACAAAGGCATAGATCAAACACCTGTGTGGTGTGTACTGTACATGATTGTAGGACACACGCTTCCCTTCGTTGTCCTTGTTGCCCAGTGAGTGATGAGGTAGATGGACATGGAAACCAGAGGATTAAACAAGGAGACAGGGGCAGCACACACACACACACACACACACACAAAAGAGAATGTGTTTTCTTACCTTAGTTTTGTCATCCACCACCCTGAGTCCATCAGCTGAAACCCACAACACTGCCTTGACTGTCTTTTTCCCACTCTGGAAAGTCAGAATAGAGTCAGAGTAGAGTAAATTATTTACAACTTGACCGAGTGACCGAGCTGCACAGTAAATGTATTTCAATTATTTGCACATTTCACCAGATGTTCCCTCATGCTTGCAGAGGTGCAATCAACAAGAAACTAGCAGGTAAAGGCACTACTACACATGATTGTTTACAGTGACCATTACATCCTTGCAGCAGCCGAGGGAGTGGTAGGTTAAGAGCGGAGGGGCGGGCAGAGGTAAAAGTGTGCCAGCTGGCACTAAGAATTATTCCTCCAGAGGAGGGCACCAGGCAGAGCTAATAACACACACAGCATGGGCCGCGCTAAAAATACACGGGCAAAAAAAGCAACAACTCCATGTGAGTGCGGAAGAGTGTGTGTGTGTGGGTGTGCATGTGCACACGAGTGTGCATACTATGAGTGTGAGTAAGGGAAACAGAAAGCCAGAGCACTGCAGGAAAAGGCTTTGAAACCTACAGCGAAGTGACAAGGAGCCTCAATTTTTGCATAATCCCATTGAAAAGAAGACAGAGGGAGGGAGAGTAGAGGTGAAGAAACTGAGAGTGATGGACAGAAAAGAGTGGAGGAGAGGTAGAGAGCTACATGAGGAGGTGGAGCTGGGAATCAAATGAAAAAGATAACTTTAGCAGAAAGTTTTCAGCGTGAGAAACTGCCGAGAGGAGGGAAAGAACGATGCTGATATGGAGAGAAAAAGACTTGATACGGGAGGGAGAATTAAAGAGAAAAGCAAATGAAAAGAAATAGTGGTGAGTGGAGGGGGAGCCAAGAGAGAGAAGATGAAACATTTCTCCTGTATGTATTAAACTGACTGTGATTCAGCAGATATTCTGACTAAGTGGAGCCCTTTGTGAGATACAGTTACATTCCTACTTGGGAATCAGGAGTTCAGGATGAGTGGACACTGAACACAGAAATGTGCTGCTCTGCAGTTTTGTTGGGCAACCAGATTTTTATATAAAAGTCCAGATTAATTCCATCAGTTTCATCAAAAAAGCAAACGCCGAGCTGCTTCCAGATGTGAGAACTGTGCAGACTCCTGTTGTCTTCACTGTTGTCTGACACCGGCCGGTCAGTGTCACTCTGTTCACACGCTCCCTGTCCCAGTCCAGCTTCCCAGGGGGGCAAACTGTGTGTGTGTGTGTGTCTTTGTGCGTGCGTTTATATGCATTTGTGAGCCCTGATCTCATTTTCTGCTCTCGTGGGGTGTAGTGGGATCAGACGGACAGAAAGACTAATGAGCAGACAGACAGACGTGTGGAGTAAGAGCCACCAGGGAGGCCAACGAGGGAGGTGAAAGTGGTAAAGAAGAGAAAAGAAAAAGACATGGAGAGGTAGCTGCAGAGAGTATTGAACGTGTTCGTGTTTGTGTTTGTGTGCGTGCTCCTTTATTCGATACTCGGGAGCTGGAGGTGCAGGAGCTTTGTGCAGCGGGGCCTGTAATGAGCTCCCGTGAAGTTTGTCGATGCTTGGGTAGTATGTTTAACTGCATCTATACAACAAAGTCCAGTGCTGCAGCAGGGAAGGTGTGTGTAAGTGTGTGTCTGTGTGTCTGGTATACTCACTACTTTTAGCTTCTTCACCGCCTCCTCGCACACATGCATCCCTCTTGACTCCTCCACCTCCACCAGCCCCAGGTACTGCAGAGACAAGAACGTAGAAATATTCATAACACAAGCCAAACAGATGTTGATTATTATAAAGCCTTTTTTTCTTTTACAATGTTTTAGCTTCATCTAACCCTCATGCCAACTGAGCAAAAGAGAAAGTGACATAAAAGCAAGCAAAGCCTCATTAGTCCAAATCAGTATTTGTAAAAGTGACAGGCAAGTAGCTAATAAGAACCCATACTGGAATTTACAGCCGCATGATAACAAGGGCAGGAGATAGAGAGAGAGAGAGAGAGAGAGAGAGAGAGAGACAGAGAGAGAGAGAGAGAGAGAGAGAGAGAGAGAGAGGGGAGGACTGTAATAATTTATAGCCTCACATCCCCTTTTGTTGTCTCTCCAGTGTTCTGTGGCATACGGAGAGCCCACAGGGACACAATTAAAGCTCCCCGTTGTCAGAAGCCAAGTGGTGAGGAGAGGACGACAAGTTTGTAGACTTTTAAGGGGAGCTCCAAGGTTAGGGGAGATACGTCCCTGAACTCAAATACCTGTTGTAAACAATAGGTGGACTAAGTGGCAGAGATTCTTTTTGTTTAAATGACAAATTGCACAAAGACGCACGTTTCAAATCCTACGCACGCAGCAGGGGTAAAAACCAAACACGAATGGAAGAGCTTGTGAGGAGATCAAAATGAGAAGTTGATTTTGTGTGATGAGCTGCACAGATCGCAAACGTAATAGGTGAAGAATGTTCAATATCCTGAGAGGGGAACCTCCCTTTCAGCTCTGAGTGCATGATTAGCTGTTAGCGTCGAGGTATCTAGTGGTCCGAGAGCCCCGGATTGTAGGTGGTGGTGGTGAGTGATGAAAATAAATCTATTTCATTTTAACATGAGCAACTTGGTGACAGGTGACACATACATGCTAATGTAACATAACCTGATGCAATGAAGGTGATGGTGATTTGAGACACAAAAAGTCAATCTACAAACCAAAGATCTACTCAACACTGAGCTCAAGATCATTGTTTTCTCTCCTCTGGTACTGCTTAACCGCTCTTGAGGAGGCATTAATAGTGCAATTATTGTGGACAGAAAACGGAGAGAAGGCAGAGATGGAAGAAAAGAAGAAAAAAGAACAGGGAAACATGGACAAGGAAAGAAGAGGTCTTTTTAGTGCTGCCATCCCTCGCTGTAAAGCTCCAAGCTCCACTTCACTGCCCGTCTCATCACAAACTCTGTGGAGCATTACCATCAGGGCCATTTTCCATTGGCCGTGTGTCTGTCTTTTATTTTCTTCTGGTTCCTCCATCCAGTCTGCAGCCTTCCTCTCTTTTCGCCTCTCTAATCCTGCTCTATATCTCTCTCGCTCTCTCATTTTATATCTCACAATGTCTCGGCGCACCCTGTGTGTGCCCTCATCCTTCACCCTGTCTATTCCTGTGGTCTCCTTAATCTATAACTCTACGTCATTCCTCCCTCTCCGTCCTCCGTCTCTAACCGTCACTGTCCCTCCAGCTCCTTGACAAATCACGTAGGTTCTCAGCGACAAGCACGCGGTACGCGCTCGGACTGAGGCTACTTATCAGTAAATCAGGCCATCAATAATGCCCCTTACTCGTAATATTGCAAACGAAGAGCTCGGCTGAGAGCTGAGAGTCAGTGCTTTACTCAAAGGCAATTCAATATCTACACAGTTTCTATGAGGATCAAATGATCTTCAATCCTACTTATAAAAACATTTTCTAAGTAGGTTACTAAGTATAAAAATTGCAAAAAGACAGAAATTTGCATAATTCATGTTAATTTGGGGCGTGTTCCAGTGTCCAAGGGATGAGTTGTGATAGATGTACTGGGGTCCAGTACTCAACCCAGGAAATGCTCATTTGCCATTTTGTGTGACCCTGATTTGTTTAGTTGAGGTTCCCGTTGCTACTACAACTACGCAGGGTAAAGTAATCCCTCAGCTACGATGGGAGATTACCTGAGAGATTGTCAAAATAACATTCATTCAGGATCCCTGACATTTTTGACAGTTTTGTTCATGCCTATATAAACCTTTTTTATACTGACGAATCTTAATGATGCAAAATTATAGTGTTTTACCTGATTATGATAAAATAAAATATTCAAGTAATTAAAACAGGACTCTTCTGTTATACCAGACCAGCAGGGTACTCACTCGCACAGGGAAGTTACATTTGCCTTTTCGCACAGCCTCCTCGTCAGCCTGCCACTGGTGCGGTCTGCTGGCCTCTGGCACGTAGGTGGGCTTCTTCCTCCTCAGACTCTGACGAAGCTTGTTCATCTCCGGGGTCACGTGCTCCCTGGTACTGTGGACACAGAAAGGGTTAAGGGTTAAGTCGTGTAGTACGGCTTCGAAGGCCACAGGTCAGCTCGTTGCTCAAGAGTTTTAAAAACACGGAAGATAGTTTCAGCACGGCCAACTGAATCCATTAAAAACACATAAAAGTATATAAACAGCATTCATATACTCTCAGTTTAACAGCAATGCTCATTAAAAGCTATTTAAGTGTAACAGTGCCCAACTGTATTTCAAAGAAATGACACTTGAGAGCTTTGTACAGAAACTGTGGCCCTTTGTTTCCTACAGGATTATGATTGAAGTGGATGGATTTCATTGATTAACTCAAGCACATTATGCAGTAATCATTAGTGCACGGGCGTCATAAACACTTCCTGCCACGATGCTTCATTGATTCTCCATTCAGAGACACAACGTAGAAATCACACAGGTAGAACTTTTACGCTAATGAACACGAAGCATGGGACGTGCTTTCATCTCTCCAAGAAACATCAAGAACGCTGAGCGAATGCTGATCACCACACACACACACACACACACACACACACACACACACACACACACACACACACACACACACTCCACTCCCTCTCTGAGAACACACACAATCCTCTCTGCGCTGCTTAATTAGACCATTCAGCCCGCTGGCCTGTTTAGAGTTGCCAATTTCCCAGCATAATGAAACATGACGCCATCAAAACATGACCTGCTTAAAAATGATAATTACTGTTTTCATTCCTCTGCAGTCACATCCCCCCTCAACAGAAGATCTGGAGCACAATAAAAGTCTCTCCTCGAGTGTGTGCATGTCTTTATCAAGACTGAATTAACTGCATCACCTGCTCCTCTGTTATCTGTGTCAGAAGTTTGAAATTTGACTTTCCTGTCCCTCTTTGCCTGAGTCCACTCCATCCCAGCCAGCGTCTTATTTCTCCCTCTTCATGACGTACCATCAAGCTTCAATGCCTTTTGCAAAATTCTCCATGTACAGCATAATCAAGAGTCAATCTCCCGGGTTAACCAAAGTAAAGAGTACACTGGTCTTATATTCTTACCGTGTGGTTTCCCCATTAATCACCATCCTGGCTATAGCAGGGTGTGGACACGCACAAATATTACGCTGAAGACATGCAACGTCCATTTGTGAGCAGAGATCTGTGAACTGAAGGGGAGAAATCCTCTCTTTGCTCTGACACAGGTCGGGGTTTAACCACAGATATATACAGACAGAGACACATCACTTCTCATAATCACTGCTGTGTCACTGCTAATGGCTGCCAAAGGCCGATGTGCCGGAAGCCTGTGCAATTAGACACTCTCGTTCATCACACACACATTCAGTGTGTGTGGTGATGTAGAATATTCAAAAGCAACAGCTCGAGTGGCTTTACTCATTTCTGGTATGTGAGGCATGCATCTTCTGCCAAGCACAGGCACACACACACACACACACACACACACAGAGACAAGCCCCTCACACACACACACATGTCGAGGCCTGTGCCAGTCATTTCTGGGCAATGTGCCAACTGACTGGCACCTGGCTGGCTCCAGTACTGCTGCAGCAGGTGTGAACGCGTGTGTGAAGGGGTAAAAGCTAGTGCGTAATACCCCACCAGGGATGTGGAGATGTGGCGGGGGGGGAATTATGGTGGGCAGGGCAGGGGGAAAGGAGCTGCTGGTTAGGGAATACAGGATGCCTCATGTTGTTTGAGGCATTGCTGAGAAGAGGAGGAGTGAGCAAAGAGGACTGGCATCTGATCCCAAGCCACAGCGGGAAGAGACAGGGATGAAATGATGTGAACCAGAGGGACAAGTGAAAAATGACGGGAAGAAGGAGAGGGATAAAGAAATGAGGTGAGAAGATTAGTGCTGGAACACACACACACACACACAAAATGATCCTGTCAGTCACCCAGTTATAATTCAACGGAAATGTGAGGACGTTTAGTGGTTTGACAGCAAAGTTTAACATGCAAAAAGACCAGAGGGATGAGGACAGAAAGACTGAAAGACAGACCAACAAACTGGTGATATCACAGAATAAGACCACTTCATAAGAGAAGCTCCCCGTTATGTCAACAAACGAACCATTTCCATCAAACATCTGATCCTACATCATATTTATCCTCTTTCGAGAGCAGACTTACACTTACACTGAGATTAATATTAATTTAATATAAAATGTATTGTTAAATCTACACCTGTTCATTGTACGATGTTAAAGTAAAGCGATAAAGGGTTCAGATTAAATTAAGAACTGTAAATTCTGGCTGTTCAAGGAATGTCAAAGTTATTACCTTCTTCCACTGTAAGACGACCTGTTTCCATTTAAAGTGAAGCAGTTATGCTAATAAGGTTATTAACTCTGCCACACACACCAGTGAGTCCATTGGTAACTCATATTTTTGACTCCAGAGGGAATGTCAAAGTTTCTAGAGATTCTGAAATACGTTGCATCTATAGCATGTTCATCTGAATTAGTGTAGCAGCCAGACGTAGGTTTGAATGTTTGACTCAAGCTTCAAAGATGTGTTGGAATAACTGAACACAAAAAGAAAAGAATGAGGGAACTGAGGAGGGAAAAGAAATAAGGTGAGAAAATCAGTATTGTCATGCGCCCAATTATCGTGTTCAAGGTCCAGCAGTCATCCCGTTTGAATAAAATGGAAATATAAGAAGGGAAAGTGGTTGGCACAAAGTTTAACAAGCCAGCCGACTAAGAGGAGGAGAACCAGACCAGCAACAGGAACACAACGTTTTTTTCTCTTAGTTAAAGTGAATGTAAACTTTAACAGGTAAATCCAGCTTTAAGAGGGTACGCACAGTCAAGTTCTGATTAGCAGAATTCCAAGCAAAATGTGTGAAGTGACAAACGGGTGGCATTAATGTAAAGTCTGTGTCTTAAGACAAGATTTGACATTCATTTTCTCATGCAGGCTGCAAGAACATGACCTTAACCAGTGGAAACAAGTGAAAACTGTCCTTTTTCTGAGCAGCTCAGTGTGAAATGACCAGAAACCTGGTAATAAACACTCTTTAATGGAGAGACACATTAGGGTGGAGACATTACCCAGCATGCAACATGTAAAGGCCTTGCATAGCTGTGACCTCACCCCGCACAACACGAACCATCTGCATGAGGACAAAAGGCAGACAGAGGGGGTGGGCTGGCAGGCGGGCGAGGATGGAAAACATCAAAATAAATCTATAAATCAGCCATACATGAAGTCCCGCTCTCGTCATGAACCCACGCAAAACTCTTCAGTACTTTGGTGCAGACTACATAAACAAGAGGCCTGGTGCCAAAAACACATAGTTGTTCCCCGTCCAGTGTTTGAGCTAGCAGCCATCTGGGATGTATTGTTGCGGAGGAGATGGCAGCAGACACGACTTACGACCGTATGATGTTATGTCGTAGACTTTCAAGTCTGTTCACCCGGGCTGACCTCGTTTCATGGCCGCTTCCTTCCCCTGATCCACCCTATTCTTGTCCTTCTTCTCTTTGCTCTCCACATCTCTTTGCTCCGCTCTTGTCCGAGAGACGCAACGTCGTCGGATGCAAAGAACGGGCCTGAAGCTAAAAGTCTGGTGATGTGAATGTGAGGAAATGGGCTTAAAGAAAAATGGGCCTACGCGCACAGACTGATGAACTTAGAGGGGAAAATGGAACACTTTGCTCCGGCTTGTTGAGTTGGTATTTGAACCGTTGGTAGTTGGTATGTGTGTTAATTAGCTTATATTTAAAATGTCACAAAGTTAATATTGATGTCATTTTGTATTCACGTGTGTGTCACTACATGAACTTTGTTGAGGCTGCATGAACTCATGTGTGTCCAGCTGTGTTTTGTAGTTGCCAGATGTGAGTCTGATTGATATCTTTGGCAGCCACACACACACACACTCACACACTCACACACACACACACACACACACACACACACACACACACACACACACACACACACACACACACACACACACACAGTGTTCCTCCCTGATCCAGATGTTCTGTGTTCAACAGCGGCTCAGCAATTTTGGCAAAATGGGACACACTCCTCCCTCACACTTCTCAACCAGATGCTCACAAAACACACCTCGTACAAGGAGGGAGATGGAGGAGGAGTGATTCTGCCACACACACACACACACACACACACACACACACACACACACACACACACACACACACAAAATGAGTCATTGCCGCCTCGCATTACGGTAAGCCATGTGTCCATGAAACTCTGGTGAGACAGGGAGGGGGCAGCGAGAGGTGGAGGTGGAGTGTCCAAGTGTGTGTGTGTGTGTGTGTGTGCTTGTGTAGCGGAAGGGGATTGTCTTGGCTTAGTTATCACTGAGCTGACCACTTTACATGGACACAATGTACTTCTCTCTGTTTCCTTCTCTCTGTTCAGTTGAAGTTCTTATTGGCTGTGCTGCTGAGAAGCTGCCAAAGTATCCAGTGGGACTTGGTCAGTCAATTTAAAGTGATAGTGAAAGAAAAAGCATCACAGGTCAGAGTTACTTCAGCGACATACAGTGCAAAAGTATTGTTGTAGAAAAGTGCACACAAGCCATTATGCTATAGGACTTCTTTAAACCCCCTGACAGGCAGACCAGTGCATTAATTCTCTATTTGAGAGTTTTTGCTCCAGATCTTGACATTTTCAAACACGTTACTTTGTCGTATTTTCTGTCTTTGTTACTCACACTACTGACACGTCACTAACTTTGTGGCCATGAAACTGAATTTGTGATGCCTATGTTCTCCACACAATGATCAGATCAAAGTTCTGCTTCCTGCAGTATTTACTGTTGGGGGGTAATGTCAAAAAGGACATTTGGTTTTGGATGTCCCATCAGCACCACAAATATAAAGCCTGAACATGTTGAAACCTGAGAAACATTTACACGTGACACATGACGGTGCACCTTTCTAATAAAGTACCATTTCTAAAAGGGTTTATAGGATGTAAGAAATGCTATAACTTACATATTAAGCATAAATAAATAATTTCTTAGCCATTAAACTCATGTGTGTGGAGGCATCTTTATGATTAATGTGATTTTTGTTTAGCTGGTTCAGGTGGTATCAGGGCGTCATGGATCTGTCGTGAGGGGGCAGCGGGGGCAGCACTGGTTGCTGAATTAATTTGTTTTCTATCAAAGTTTCAGCTTGATTAAACACACACACACTAAATAGTTATCTGCTCTGACATTATACTCTCTCACACACACACACACACACGGTGACCTGGATAGGGACGTTGACTCTTACTATCATCTAAAACTCTCTCTCTCTCTCTCACACACACACACACACACACACACACACACAGCATGTGACAGGTGGTGTGTGTGTGTGATTAAAAAATAAAGAAGTATGACGTGGCAGAGATAAACCAGGGCACTTGTGTTTAGGCTGTAGCCTGACCCAGGACAGGATGGCCTTATTCATGCGGTGGTTTATGCAGGAGTGTGTGTTTGGGCACGAGAGAGTGACAGACAGAGAGCGAGCTGTGCACTCTGTAAGGTCTGCACACCCGTTTTCATATAACACGCCAATATAATGAGACCAACACCCTTTCGTTCTTTTTGGCAGGTAGGAGAGAGAGAATATTCATGTCAGATTTATCAGTGATCAGCAGAGCCGCAGACCTGAGACTTGTAACTCGACTTGTTAAAGACTTGACTGATTTATGAGCAAAAACATTTGCAAACCAACCCACTGAAATCCCAGAACAATAAAAGATAAACAGGACAGCATCAAGCAGGCCTTGTAGCGCTTATTCTTTCAGTTTTGTTGTTAAATCTTTAGAATTATAGCAGAAAGGCTTGCAACTATATGATTTCAGGCATGTTTTGGACACTAAAAAACAAGCTGAGGGAAATAGCTTAGTTCTGTCCAAAAGGTGCCTTCCAACAATTCCACAGCTCTCATGCTAACACAGTGTGTTTTGTATATTAAATGGAATTAAAATAAAAAAAAGGATGTTGTTTTAATGAGCGGTTGTCTAACCATCGACTGTCCAGCGTTTTATTGACTGACAGCGTGTGGAGGGGAAAAACTGATGAGTTTCAGTGTGAGTGTATCGAGCTTCCACAGTCTTTGCAAAATGTCTTTGTTCAAACTTCCAAGGCTGCTAACGTCAGCTCATATGAAGGTAACCTGCCGACTTAAAATGTTAACTAATCATGCGTGTTTGCTGTCACAAAACGGTGAGTGGACCTTGGCTGTATTTTTATGGATTAGATGCCAGACTCGGTAGACTGCTGGATCCTGGAACAGCCTCTCTGCTGAAAACACAGAGATGAAATTCTTATCTGACTTTTAGTAAGCCAGCAAACAAGCATAATCCCCCAAATCAAATCAAACGTTTTTCAATCCTAAGAAGAACAAAGAGTTACGCCCTGCTATGACATAAAAACACAACTGATTAAAAATGTGGTCTGTAACTCTGACAGACAGCCAGACAGTCAGACAGTCAGACTGGTTACAGCACACACGGGTGACATGATGAAATTTTCCACGTCAATACCTCGGCTGGAAAACAACGCAATCCCACAAATCATTCAATCAATAAGTAATTTCCATACAAACATTAGAGGAAACATTACAGCTGAAGTAAAGAGATAAAAACAGCAACACGCAGTCTCTACTCATGCTGCCTCGTCTGAGCACATATGGAACACAAACGCCCCGGGGTGCACAGTGACTACAGTGAGCAAACATAAAGAATCAGAGCTTCTCCGCAGCAGCACATACAGACCAGTGGAGAGCTGTGTGCAGCACAGTGTGGAGGTGGCTTATGAAGCTTACTTTTCTGTAAGCAAGGAGGCAAACACAGCTGCATTACATCAGCAATGGAGTGTGTGTGTGAGCGTACGTACAGACTGATGTACTGGGACAGCTGAAGCAGACACACACACACACACACACACACACACACACACACACACATATGCGCTTGTCCATAAACCTGGTCCACTCTATTAAAAAGGGGTTTGTGGGTTCATCTCTCCGGCATTGAAAGTCAGGACAAATCCATAATCCATAGTCGTTTGTACACGGTGCACATACTGTAGTTGAATGTAACATTAAAAGAGGTGTGTCCTTGATTTTCCAGACTGTAAAGTAGATTATTTATGAAGGCTCTTCTATCTGCTGGCAATTAGATTTCCCACTGTGTTTTCTGTCCTCCGTGTAGCATTAATATTGATACATTTATTAAAGAGTAAATAGAACTGAAGCGATACACTCACTGTCAGTGAATAATTGAATATCCAACAGCTCAAGAATCTTAATCTAATTTCTTATTCATCTGTATATGAGGAGTCACTTCTCGGTACTTTTGACTCAGCAAGAAGAAGTGACTGCATGAATTGCATCATGGACTCTAATAAACACTATATGTTCTATGTACAATGTTTCTTTTCTTTCTTTTAAAACAAGACCTGCTGAAAATGTCCAACTGTACTGACCCAGTTTCTGATAACAGATCAGTAATACTTCCAGGTAGCAACTAACTCTGATGAACCGTTTCTTTTCCAGCCATGAGCTCTGTCCCACCCATCATGTCAGTCTCTATTGATTGTGCTGTTTTGTCACCGCAGTCTTTGAGCTGCCTGCCAGGATGATTAGATGTTAGAGGACTTTAAATGAAGACAAGAGAGAGTATGTGTACGTATGTGTGTGTGTGTGTGTGTGTGTGTGTGACTATGTCAACATGGTTACCTACAGATGCCAATTAGCTTGACATTGACCGGTAAACACGTCTTGTCCTTCCCTTGGACCTCTAATGCAACTTGATCTGTCAGGGGGGGTGAAGCATTACAGAAAGCTGCCCCTAATATAATTATAGTCTGTGTGTGTGTGTGTGTGTGTGTGTGTGTGTGTGTGTGGGTGTGTGTGTGTGTGTGAGCCTGGTGGTCATCTTGCATAATGAGATTGCATAGCCCTCTGTGACTCAGGCTGCAATGCAGTGTGGGAATTCAGTGCGTTATCACAGTAACAGGTGAATGGAGTGCAAGAGAGGCGATGTCATTGTGATGATGATCATATGACTGGATGAAAAGATGACTCAACCTGCTGGTCTGGGGTCAGTGCTGTCACAGATAGAAGAGGGAGTATTTTGTGATGCATGCACGTACGTGTTGTAGGGGAGGTTCAGTCAGAAGGTGGGCTTTCTACTGGAAGAATGTCTGTTTGTAGCCAGCAGGGGGTTAAGAAAACTGTAGACCAATACTGCAAACTGGGAGTGTTACATGTGAGTCATGACTGATCACAAGCCACAAAAGTCTTTAAGTGTTTCAGTCTTGAGTTTGAACACATCAAAACTTCTTTTTTATTATGTTATTTTCATGGCAACACTGGTAACACTGGAACCAGGAGAGTAATTGCTGAGTTTATTCAGACACGTGTGTGTTTCTACACACATTTAATAACAGATGGACCAGGAGAGAAGGACCTTTTCTCATAGTCTGAGGATCTCTGGACAGGGACGCATATTTATGTTGAAAAGACAATGAAAAGTGAATTTATGCCCCCTTAAAGAAAGAGAAATGATCCTTTAAGGTCATTCTGCATCAGGTTAAATAAAATCTAAAGGAAACAGAGAGAGCCAGAATCATTAGCATCTCAGGGTCACAGAGTTGGACAACCTTTAGACAAGATTGGTGCACTCTAAGGAAAGTACTTGGAGTGAAACGAGAGGCAGTGTCAGCACTGTGGAGATGGACGGATCCGGGAAGCAGCACAGGTTTCCACAGACAACTCGAGTCATGCTTTGACTTAAGCTGATGCAGGTTTATTGGCATCGATGTCTAAGACACACTTTTAAACACACGCGTAACAGCACACTTAAAGACACTACGAGCACGCTCTCCTAAATTTCAACACATACATGCAATTCATTCAGAGCACGCGTCGTGTCCTCGCTCTCCTTGTTGCACTTGGTCAAGCCACAATACGAGAGGACTGAGGAGGCTGAAGCTGGTCGTCTGACAAAACATCCCGCAATTAAAATGATCAGTTTCCCAGTCTTCTCTGCAAATGGGATTTAGTCGGGACACAGGGAGAGAGTGTGGAGACGCACGTGTGCTGCTGCACTGGACACATTCGCACATGTACGCACACAAGCACTGTCACCTCGACAGCAGGAGACATACACACACATGCACACTCAGCTCCCACACCTATCATCCTCTTCCTCCAGGCTTATCACGGTGCTTTGTCACTGCCCCTCCTGACACTGTTTCAATTCCCACCCACCCAAGTAAAGCCTGGAGAAGACTGTCCATGTGAGCGTGACTGTGTGCTGCAGCCTGTTATTTCTGCAGGCCAACTTGCTTCCTCTCTCCTACTCTGTAAGAAAGGGTACTCGTGTCCTTCGGTGTATAACTTATAACATGCATTGCATTTGCACACAAAAGTGTGTGCATGCCAGAGTGTGCTCATATCTGTGTGTACGTATGGTGTGTGTGTGTGTGTGTATGTGTGTGTATGTGTGTGTTTGTGTGCGTGCCAGTGCATCTGAATGGGCTCCAAGAAAACAAAGAGAGGCAGATTAACATAACAATATCCAAATCCCCCTCTGCCCTTGGAACAGCAGGCAAAGAGGGCACTGACCACACTCGCTTCATGTTTGTTACGATGGCGCTGTATTGAGAAGGGACAATGCGCATTAACTGACACCATGTAAACATCATGTAAATGTTTAGCCACACAGGCTCATTTACATCTGCAGTCGATGACAGATCGATGGTTTGAAAAACAGTAAAACTATGTCATGACCACGCCCCTGGCATGTTTGATTGATAGATCTGGAGGAAGAGTTGCGAGATGTGATGTTCCTAACTTTTGTTGGTTTAGTGTTTTTGCTGCTCAATAGGAAAATGCTGACTGTCCAAAGGTGCTTTTTCTACCTGGTATTTTACGGTGCCCTCTGGTAGCAGCTCTAGTAGATACAGTTTGATTTTTGTTTTATGAATTCATTTCACGTTCATGTTTTCCTGCTTTTTCAGCGTCTACTGATTGTAATGTGACCAGCTGGTAAGACAGTAGTTTGTGTGCGTGCTGGTATATGCATCTTATATGTGTCTGGCATATAAGTAATTCTGATTCTGATTCTGATCTGCATCCATGTCAATCAATCAATTTATTTCAATTTTATTTACATAGCCCCAATTCATAACAAAGGTCACTTTCCCCATGAAGCTGGTCATGACCGAACTCAAACAACCGTCATTTACGAAGATCCAATGACTTCCCTGGATCCATGCCAGCATGCCAGTATGTGTCTGTAACGGTGACGGGAAAAGTGTGTTTGTGGGTGGGTGTGTGTGTGTGTGGGTGTGTGTGTGTGTGTGTGGAAGCTAATCTAAACACAGTGCAGCCAGGCATGAAGTGGAGCAGTCTAGTCGATATGCTCCACTATCATATTGTGGTGCCGTGTTCCCACTCTGTATTCCTTCCTATCAGTCTACGCCAGTGCCACAGGCCAACTTATTATCTACACTACGTCTGTGATATGACAGCAAAGCGCTCGGCACACTTTCATCTCTGGGGTCAGAGCTGAGACTCACAAACTGGGGACATTACAGAGCAACCTGAGTTTGTTCCAGGCAGGCGGCGATTCACACCTAAGCCCCAAATCTCCACATCTGCCACTCTCTGTCACTTCTTTATGAACACTATGGATTCAAGTCACATTCAAGACTCTGAAACTGCCAAGTTTAGTGTAGTGGATTCAAAACCAACAAAACCTCACGTGACATTAAACACAATGTGACTTCACTCAAATATTCCCGACTGAAGAACCTATTGTTGCTGCTGTAATTTGTCAATGTCTTGTCAACCCCACCCTCAAGCTTGAATTGTGCGGATTTTACGTCAGACTCTTGGGTCAGAGAAGAATGCCAAGTGACCCGCTGTGGCTCTGCAGCCTGCATTCATAAACGCTGAACTCTCACAGTCAAGCGACACCGAATTTAACCTTGGTCTCTTGGTTTCTAAGAAGTTCTGTGTGCACTGAAAATTGGTGTGATGTTTGAAGATTCACACCTTTCACATCTATTCTTTCCTCATCTCGTTCCGTTTCTGTTCAGTGTGCCTGTTTTCTCATGTCTCCAGCTTCTGTCAAACTCTTTCTCTACCCATTTTGAAAGTGTTCACATAATAACTTTCGCAGCACAAACCTGTGACATACATCACTGCCAGGTGATGATGAAAATCAAGTAGCACAATCTTTGGTCTATATCTAACCTCCTGCTTCCTGTGCTGAAAATGGTAGGAAATTCATGTTTTCTCCATAATAAATCTACTTTTCCTTGACTTTTTCCTCTCGTACACTCTCATTCCATTTTACACCCTCCTCTTTCTAAACTCTGTTCTCACTTTCACACCCCTCCTCTCATCTTCTCCCTCCTGTTGAGTCTCCGTCTTGCTGTTCTTGATTTGTCCTCATTTCACTCTTACACAGGTCTCTGTCATCTGCAGCAGTCTCATTCTTTGCCTCGTCCTCTTTCTTTTTTGCAACACTCATGAGAGCTGTCCTTCTACATTGTATAATCATGAGAGCAGAGAGAGAGAAAAGAACAAGAAAAAGAAGGGAAGTGTTGAACTCGGGAGGGAATTTAAGCAATCCAGTCCTTTGCTTCAGCCTGACGAGGCATGGAACCAAATTTAATGTAGAAAGGGCGTATGACAGGTGTATATGCACAAATACACACAAATTTGAACTCATATGTGCACAAAAATATGTGAAGGCACTGATGCAATTCAAGAAAAAAATGTTGGGTGTTTGTATCAATTTAGCAGGTTTAATCTCTTCCATATGGGCATGGGGGCTAATGCATCTGCTAAGGCTATTAGCCGCTATGAGCTCTGTGGATAGAGGCTGGACTAGACCTATTATCAGTTTGGCAGTAACTGAAAATACCACTGTAGCCAATAACCCCACAAAAAAGCAACAACAACAAACCGAAGCTATCATTATCACGAAAATCCAGATCTCCCGGTGACCTCTATAGAGCTCGCAGATTTCTGCCCTGTTGAAACAGGGTCAACTTGATGGACAGGAAAAGAGGTGAGGCGGAGAAAAATAGCCCAAGGTACCGATCGCTACGGTAACAGCCGACCCAGTTTGAAACCAAAATACTCCCAGGTGCACCACTGCACACAGAAATGCGGAAAAACGGATGAATGTATGCATAAATACACATAAAGTGAATATGCGTATGCATGCTGGATGTCACCTGCCAGCTCCCAAACAAACGCAAACACACAGCTCACACCTCCTACTCTGCATTTGACTCACCTGAGTTCGATGGCCTCCCCCATCTCGCCACAAGAACTCATCTCACACAGGAATGACGGCAGACGAGAGGAGGTGCAGAGATGACAAGCTGGGAGAAAGTGCTCCCTCAGACTAGCGGCCACAACAACAACAAGAGCACAAGAACAAGATGAGAGGAGGAGAGGAGCGAGAGAGCATGTGATGATACTGCGCTGAGAGTGAGGGACAGAGAGGAGAGGGAGCGCAGAGCGAGAAAGAGAACCACACCTCTTCTTAAGGGATTAACTTGGAAAAAGGAGCCCTGACACATTTGCAAAGACACGCACAGTGATGCACCCAAACACAATCAAACTGCCCACGACCCAGCATGGATGAGCGTCTGGGATACAGACACACACAAACCAAAACTGTACACACACTCGCATACACTCACAGCTGCTCTAAAAATAAAGACGAATCAATGTTTGATGCTTCAAATCCTGGGAGGGAGGAAAGAAGGGAGTGGGAGGATAGAAAGAGAGAGAGAGAGAGAGAGAGAGAGAGAGAAAGAGAAAAGGGGAGGGGTGATTAAGCGAGTCATGGCCGGTGGTGACACAGTTTTCTTTGCTCTCCATCTGCTGTGGGCAAACTGGTCAAGAGTGCACTGGGGGAGAGGGTAAGAACTGGAGCTGGAGCGTGGGGACAGATGCAGGAGCTGGAGCTGGAACTGGGGAATAGGGCCAGAACTGGAGGATGTGTTTAACGTGAGCACTGGAACTCAGCCTGGCAGCATGTTTCCACAGGGGCGTTACTGGACATGTGGGAGAGTGCTGCTTCCCAGTACTGGATGCTGAGGGGGCGGCCACAGAACTACATCGGGCTGCTTTCCCAACAGATGATTAAGGAGCGCTTTACTTTCTCTTCATGCTGGTGAAACCTTCACACTACACCTGAATCCAATGGTTTCTGTTTCAGATTTCAGAGCTGGAAAACATTTGCATCTAGTACAATGTACTGCATCTGAAAACACTGAGGTGAGAAATGGTCGTGCAGTTGATTGACTTTAATTCATTTCAGAGCTACAGTTACAGTAAATCTACTCTAAAAGGGTTGGGAGATTCAAGAGGTTTGTGGGTCGTGCTGCAGAAGCCCAGATTTACTGTACATACTGTTTAGTTCAACTCTTCCACTGTATATCAGATGTGGAGTAGTCAGTGTGCCATAGTGCTGCGTGTACCATTACATGAATGCATCACACGACCACTTACATATGATGTGAAAAAGGAAATTGTACCCCAGGCAATAAATACGTACATACGTTCATAGTGTAGCAAGAGGGACAGAGTAGCTGATGCTTAGGTAAGAGTTGGGTCAAAGCTAAACTAGGACATAGGTGCTATGTCTTCAGGATAGGATTAGGGATGAATTTGGGGCTAGAATAAAGACTAAAGCCATGTCCTGAAGCCAGACCACCGCATGAAAAACACAGCCTCCTCATTCATTCTGCTGTATTCTGACAGAAGAGGTAGGCCCACAACACAATGCAACGTCATCCATCAGGGCGGTTGTGTAAAGGGAAAATACAGCGGTCTTGATTCAATACTAAAAAAGTCAACAGTGATTTGATGCATGAGACAAAAGAAGGGAAGTTGAGGCCATTCAGAAGTCAGAGTCAGCGGCCAGAGAACTGGTGGTGACTTTGAACAAGATCGGTGGAGTACTGTTTCCAGAGGTGAGCTGTTCAGGGCTGAGGGGCCAACACAGCTGCAGGCATGAGGGAGAAACTGACCTTGAGGGCCTAGGAGGGTTTTGCGTGGGGGATGCATTTGAGACAACCTCTGATATCGGGTGTAGCCTGCAGCCGAGTCTGGTCAGAGGAGGGCTGGGCCGCTCCAACCGAGGCTGAGCCCGGAGATGCTGTAACTCGGTGCAGTGTTGACAGTTTATGCTGTCTCTCTCTTCTCACACATTCCTAGCCCTCCATGATGCCAGTTCATCCCCTAAGCTGTTTACCCTGCACACCCAGAGCCAGAGATCAACAATGGATGAGACTAAGAGGGATCAAAACATCCTCGTTGTTGCGCTAGCTGTGTTCACGTGTTTGTTACAGACAGCATTCTGGGTGTTTATATCTAACTGGCTACGTTCAGCACCATCTCTCGTCATGCGTGCAGTCGGAGGTGACATGGAGAGCTGACAGGCCTAATCAGTCTGATTGTGATTCTGATGCAGCTAAATGTCCCAGTGGGGAAACTCATCTTAGTGCTCATCACAGGAGGCTTGCCCTCATTACAAAAATCAGTTTGAATGAATATGCACCACAAATAAATATACATAACCCTATGCAGTTAACACAAAGCTTTAAACAATCTGATCTAATCCCAAACACATAAACAAGTGATATTAAAAACAGCAACGTTACTGAAAACACGACGAGGAGGAAAAAAAAAAGGCGGCTTCCTGTCACGACACTGTCAAACACTCAGCATATTATTTTCCAACAGATTTTCTATTGTTGGAGAGTACACAGAAACAGTAACTGTGACATTTACAACAACAGATAAAACTCCACACAAATGTCCTTGTAGTATTAATATATATATATAATATTATAATGTTCTCCAGTCTCTCCTGTGGTAAATCTGATGTCTGGATCATTTCATGCTATCATTGTGAGTATCTAAATGAAATCCTTTTTTTGTTTTTGCTTTGGCAATTATTGGACCTCAAACACACACACACACACACACACCTGTGTTCGAGATACCTTCTGATGCCTCAAGTGATACAAAGTTGGCTCATTAACATTAGTAATGATGGTAAAACTTTACTTCATCATCACTTGTTCTGTATTGTATCAACCTTTAATCTGCATCATTATGAGTGTCCTCCTCCTCTTTTCTTTTGCACCCCTCCAGAAGGGAGATGCACAGAAAGAAAGAAGAGGAGGGTGAGAAAAATAAGGAATCTAAAAATAAGTGAGGAGAGGGGAAGACAGAGCCACAGCAGAATTTTTAAATAATGAGAGGAAGGTGGTACAGTATGCCTATAGTGCTGCACTGAGTTGTAGAATAGCTGAGTGTGTGTGTGTGTGTGTGTGTGTTCAAGCATCTGCTTGTGTATGCAGTCCCTCTGACTGCGTGTATCTGTCCACTGGGCAGACACTAACATAAGCCTATTATAACTGCTGTGTCGTTATGAAACACGATGAGCTCACCAACCAGGTGGTAGGACACACACTTCCTCCTCACGATAAATAAGCCCTCTGGCACGTGTTCCGAGTGAGCTTTTCCACCAGTTAGGGCCTAAACACAGAAACCTAATCATGCTGTCTGCCTGTGTGTGTGTGTGTGTGTGTGTGTGTGTGTGTGTGTGTGTCTGAGGACATGTTAAATCTGAGACTCTGTGGTTTTACAACCACCATGCCTCAGTGACTCCATAACAGTCTGTTATTCTAACCAACACAGCCTGAATGTAAATTAGGCTCCTTCTAACACACACACACACACACACACACACACACACACACACACACACACACACACACACACACACACACACACACACACACACACACACACACACACACACACACACACACACACACACACACACACAGAAACACACACAACCACAGTTAATGATCTGTTGGTTTACAAATACTCAATAATCTAACTGTAATAAGTCTTCCATGTGCCAGCAGGACCTCCAGAACAGACTTGGTTGCAGCTACAAGCAATAACCTGCGAACATAACAGCAGGGGAAGGTACAGGAAACTGGAGTGACACTAAATAAAGGATGTGCCATCACTGGACGAAGCATTCATTCTGAATAATTAATGCAGATTTGCTTTAAATTAACTGTTATTTCAATATACCGATTCTGACTTGAAATGAGGCCAATTTGAACTTTATTATATAAATGTGAGCATAATTTCAGAGTATTGCACTCGTCCTCCCCACTAGACTCCCAGTATTGTGCTTCTTTTTAAATGAAGCAGACATTTAGGCTTGCATGAACATTTACAGAACTGAGTCATGATCATTCACAACAGAATTATTTGTTTGTATTGGGACAAATTGACAGTTGTTAAAGTAATTTTTCCCAAATTGGTTCCAAAAAAGTTTTATTTAACTAAACAAATATGTGGAATACATAAATCAGGGTACAAGAGAACAAAATCATTTTCACACAATCAATAAATGAAGTTGTGTTTTCTTGTTTTCTTTACTGTGACTAAGCGAACTGAAGGAAATTAAATACCAACCACTTTCAATGACATCATTCCCTAAAACATACCACATGCTTCAGGCATGTACCCAAACCGCAATAATGTGTGTGTGTGTGTGTGTGTGTGTGTAATAATTATCCTGTAATTCAGCAGAATCCAACAGAGTGGAGAGGAATGGAGGACATGTTGATGCAAAAACCTTTTGTAAACATCCATAACAGTGTCCTTCTCTGACCCATCACCACCTCATAAGCAAACAGTTGCATATTTACACATCCGGTGACATTAGCATTCATTACAGATGTGTTTTTGGCACCCAGATGAATGGAAGTCCAATATTAAGTCTCTTTTAGGTCTTTTTTGATCTCTTCCAACTCATGAGAGGAATATCAAGCTCTTTGGCTCCACTGTGTTCACCAGCTAGCTGCTAACCTGCCTGTCCACTGACCAGGTAGAGCTGGAAACGAGGCTCATGAGAGCCGTAAATAGAGAACAGTAAAGTTTTGGGCCTTAAAAAAAAAGACACTTAATCGAACCCCACCCTTGAAAAGCTGAGGAGAGCTGTGGATTCGTCTTAACAGTCCCACTTTAAACATAACAAGAAGTCATTAAATCCATGTCATTATATAAAATAAAAGCTACCACTAGGTTGTACTGGAGCTGTGCCTGCGTCAAAAGTTAGTGAACTGAGCCCAAAGAAACGAGCAGTTCATCTGAAAGTGGACTTACTCTACATGCTTCATTGGGAGATTTAAGCTCATCATCATGTTATCTCACCGCCTCAGTGGCTTCTGCTGCACAAATTATCCAATCATCTGATAAGAACAACTGATTTTATTTCGATTAGCCAATCAGCTCTGCTAAAGAATCCACCAAAACGCTCTTTTTCATCCAGTCATGCTTTGTAAAACTGCATCCAGATACACAGGCTGTCCGATAGCGAGGCGTGACAGCCAAATCCACTGCCTTATCCTGACAGGCTGCTCATCGATTTCTGCCTCTGGTCAATAACACTCTTCTTCTGTCTTCTTCGTCTGTCTCTCCTCTCCTCAATGACTCTCCGTCATCATATTATCCTTCTTACAGACCAACCAATGCCTGTAGTTACAGACAAAGGCTCACTGACCAGCTGGAAGATGATAAAGGAGTGTGTGAGTGTGTCTTCAAGTGGCTTTGGACTCACACCCAGGCTGGGTGTATATGAACTTATCAAGCCTGGCGCTATATTAAGAATCAATAGTGTGTGTGTGTGTGTGTGTGTGTACACTCGTATATGGGTCAGAGTTTGAGGCCAATTATAATAAATAATAAAGCTCTTCTTCTTTAACCACACATCCTAATTCAGCTCCTCTCTCCCTCCTTCCAGCCAACATGGCATCCAAACTCCGTCACGCTACAGTAGACACACACACGCACACACACACACACACACACGAGGACCATGTGAAAACCTTGCTGCTGCATGGCAACCGGATCCCATGGCAACCAATGGTATGGTTTTTTGTGGGCTGGGAGAGAGAGAGAGAGAGAGAAGGGTGAGAGGAAGGCGTGAGATGAGGGGGGATGACAGAAATTTGGGAGAAAAATGGCAACTCAGGAAAAGAATAAAAATAGAAGGAGGGAGGAGGGCAGAGGGAGCAGCATGAACACACACACACATTATTTTTTTTCAGTGTGCTGAGATCAGATGAGCATGAGGGGAGAGAGGCAGACAACACTGAGGGTGTAAGGAGACCTCACTCGGGGGCAGGGAGGGGGGGAGAGATGAGGGGAGGGAAAAGTCACTCTCTCAATCATCTGGTAACCCTTGAGATTACAGCACACACATTACAGTGCATGTAAATACTGTGCAAATATAGGGAATCAATAAAATACTGAGCTGGTATCTACTGATAGTTAGGGGAAGAAGCACAGGGATAACACACATAGGAAGGGCCTGAAACTTCTCTTTCTTTTCCTGTGAGAAGCCCCCATATCTCTTTTCTCTCTCTCACAGATGAATTAGAAACTCTGTCTGCGGCGGGAGAGAAGCCATAAGACAGACAGGAGCACTTCATTATGAATGTTCACTTTTTCCTGTCATTGATCTGTCTAAAACACTTGAGTGTAACTTCATTTCTTTGGTCTTTTGCCTTAAGGCAAAGCCCCGTATGCATTCGAGAGACTGTTGGCCCAATAAACCAGTAAACCTCTGACAGAACGGCTTTGTTTAAATTCACTTCACAAAACTGACAACTAAAAATGACGTGTGATTTGTTCGATTCGTGTCGCATTATTCGGTGTACATTTTCTCCAGTGACAACGATTTTATGGCTAAAACTTTTGTTCCTGGTTTATCTTGTTGCTTTGTTCCTCGGTGACAATAATGCATGCAATTAACCAATAAGTTTAAATCAAAACATTTCAAAGGATATTGTTATTTTAGAATAACTGGTATCATAAGGGGCAGCACGGTGGTGCGGTGGTTAGCACTGTTGCCTCACAGCAGGAAGGGTCCTGGGGTCTTTCGGCGTGGAGTTTGCATGTTCTCCCCGTGTTTGTGTGGGTTCTCTCCGGTTCTCCAGCTTCCTCCCACAGTCCACAGACATGCAGGGTAATTGGTGACTCTAACTTGTCCGTAGGTGTGAGTGTGAGTGTCTGTCTGCCTCTATATGCTGGCCCTGTGATTGACTGGGTGGACCAGGGTGGACCCCATCTCTCGCCCAAAGTCAGCTGTGATTGGCTCCAGCCCCCCCACCCCACCCCCGACGCTGAAGGATAAGCAGTATAGACCATGGATGGATGGATGGTATCATAAAGGTTGTTACCCTGTTATTCCCTAACCCTCCTGTATCGTACCTTCATGTTTGTCACAGTAAAGGCACCCAGTGAATATTTTACTGATGTCCAGCGTGTGAACGATCACACAGTAATTCACTGTAACTGTAATCTAATCTAATTGTCACATACAGAACACAACCAGTGATGGATAGTGTGGTTAGAAAAATGTCTACTGTGCCATTAATGTCTGCTATAAATGGAGAGGAGAGGAGAGGAGAGGAGAGGAGAGGAGAGGTGGGGAGAGGAGAGGAGAGGAGAGGAGAGGAGAGGAGAGGAGAGGAGAGGAGAGGAGAGGAGAGGTGGGGAGAGGAGAGGAGAGGAGAGGAGAGGAGAGGAGAGGAGAGGAGAGGAGAGGAGAGGACAGGAGGGGAGAGGAGAGGAGAGGAGAGGAGAGGAGAGGAGAGGAGAGGAGAGGAGAGGTGGGGAGAGGAGAGGAGAGGAGAGGAGAGGAGAGGAGAGGAGAGGACAGGAGGGGAGAGGAGGCACAGATCTCTGTTGCCTGTGTAACAGCACCCCTGCTGGGTAGTAAAAGTATGACTCACTGTCATGGTAACAGGCCGGCTGCCTCTGCTCATGTTGTATTTGTGTGAGTGTGTCATTGTGCAGGTCACTGTCTGTGACCTCTGACCTCTGACCTCTGACCTCCTGTCAGATGTGTTCAGAGGAAGAAGTTTGTTTTGTGCTGACACACACATGAATGTGTGTGCAGCCATCTGACTGTGACCACCACGTAAAAATCATGTTTCTGCAGATTTCAACTGTTGACTGTCAACATAAAGCATTCATGCATAATGAATGTTTATGCATGTAAAGCAACTAGAGACAAGGCCAGAAGTCTAAAATCAATAAGGCTTTTAAAGCTTTTAACATCTGCCCCATCACTTTGTCTGACTCCCTGTCTGATAGGCCTTTGCTCTGTGCATTCCTAAACAGGAAAGTGATGATATAATGGATGCATTTGAAATGTAGATCAAGTTCAAAATTTGCTTCAGCGATCCACTGTTTTTAAAGTTGTTTCAAAATTCTCAGATCATATTTTTAAAATATTGCTTTTTCTTTTGAACTTGGCCTCCTCCTGCACAGTGTTAACCATCACCAGGCATGCTCTGCATACATGAATCTATTATCTATCTGTCTGTTCATCCATCTGTCTGTCAATCTCTGTATTTGTCTGTGTGACACCAACCATCTGTCTGCGTGCCCTCAAATCTACATGTCTTGTATAGTTTTTTTTGAGCCACAAGGAAGCAGTCATGAACTTTTATCTCCAATAAAAATCGACCTTTTTTCATCCATGAAAATTCTATTTATAGTGCAGCGCATGGAGAAGAAAGCTCCACTCAGTTTGTGTTACCATTGTGGCGATAAACTGTGCCAGTGGCTGGCTTTACAGTGGTTTGGGAGTTTTGGTTGTTGTGGATAGGCAAGACTGAATGACCTTCACAGAGTGGTAGTGTCTTATCGACCGGCACTAAAAGCCCCAGCTGGTCACGCAGAAACACTGGCAGGAAATGGGTTTAGAAACTCAGGCAGACACGCAGTGTGGTGGCCCAAAGGCACACGTCTGATAGCTGATCGACACATCTGATTGCTGATATTTTGAGTGAAAACCCCAAAATAATCCACATATGGATGTTCATTTTTAACTTGACTGTTTAAAGTTCTTATGTTTTAGTAAGCTTAGATCATCTTCACCAAATATTAATGCAGTTATAGATATTTTAGGAAAATATAGGGAATATTGGCGTCTTGATACAACACATACAAAATATTTCAGAATTATCAATTCTCATCTTGTGCAGTGCTGATGTGTCCTCATGAAAGGACATGCCCTGCCCTGCAGTGTAAGAAGAAAAGACATAATGGGAGAGGATTTAGAAAAACAGAGGAAGAAGGGCCAGTCATAGGAATGAAGAAAAGACAAGATGGATGGAAAAATGGAGGGAATTCAATACAGAAGGGCTGAAAGGGAATTAAAGAATGAAGGGAAGGAAAACACAATAAGACAGTAAGGAGGCGAATGAATATAGGAATTAAATATACGAGAAGCATCCACCAGGCAACAAGTTGGGACAGTTATCTCATATTTCAGCTGAAACAACCCTTGGTCCATGTCAGAGCCTGCAGTTCAGAGAACATCAGTCAACCTCCGGGAAAGGGGAAGTAGAGGGCGACTGTGAAGAAGCAGGGTAAACACTGCTGAGGTGAGGACCCTCAGGCAGACTGGGTCATCCAAGGCCAGAGAGAGAGAAAGAGATAGAGGAGAGACAAGTGGACTGGTGTTTAGGACACTCAACAATGGTCACTTTCACAGACAGAAGAGAGGATACACAACATTCCTGTGGTCACTTTCTCTCCGATAGCAGGTTCACATCAACCATATTAGTCTCTTTGACACACACTCTCCCTTTCTCTTTCCACACCCCACTTTGAGCAAAACAAAACCCCATCAAAAGCAAAGGGAAGCCACCTCAATAGGCATCGTGCCCCTAGAAAAGCGTGGCAAGACAAAAGAGAGGGATTCTTTTAGAAACTAAGAAGTGTGTGTGTGTGTGTGTGTGTGCAGTCCCCCCAGTCACTACAGATTACAGACACGCACCACAGATGGCCAGCGCGTCTCGTCTTTTCACCGCCACCACCAACGAGAATAATGGCCAGCGGTGGCCCCTCCCCCCCCCCTCCTCCGCTCCCTTTCTCTTCTGACAGCACGTGTGTCCGTCAAATGGAAGCGTGTGTCTGGGACAATGGCAGCCAGACAAAGAGCCCGCCTACCCCCCACCAGGATGCTGAATAGGGGGGCACGTGGGCCTTGTCATCGAGGGAACAATAGCACTGGGGAGAGGGAGAGAGAGGGTGTGGCACCCCAGCACCCACTGCAACTGGGGGTAGGAAGGGGCAGCCTGGGTGGCCTGAGTTCAGATTTGAACTTGTAGGGTTTAGTTCTTTTAACGAGGGCAAATAACTAGCAAAACAGACAGAAATCAATAAGTCGGCCACAGCATAAGGATAAAAAACATCACATCAAAAGGAAGATTTGGAGCCGTGTGCTCCCAGTGAGGCTGATAATTAATTATTAGCTCACCAAATTAACACTCACTCTTTCACTTTGTCTCCAGATTCAAAGATAATACTTTACATTACCCAAGAATTATGTTACACAAGTTCTGACTTTATCAAAGCGATGTTGCACTACATGTTTTAACGCTGATTTCCTTCCTTCCAGGCAGTCAGTGGATTCCATTCATTTCAAACCAGCATGATAATCAGCTTGTAGAGACATAAAATATATGTGAGATCCGATCACAGTTAAGCCCACTACAGTTATTTCTTGTTTAGTGGCAGAGCAGCTGGAGCACTTCAACACTATACTTGTTCCTGCTTTCAACGAATCGCCTGCATGTTGGATTTGAGACTCAGGACAGTTTTTGTATGTGTTACAGACAAACATGGTCCCCAGGGGTCAAACTGTACTACCTGGTTGCAACTTTTCCTGGCTGCTTCTTTACTGTCACTATCCATAAAGACAAAAAAATGCAACAAACTCAATTAGCCTGAGCTGTCCTGTGTTTACAGTTATTGTTAGATGATAGTCACAGATCAGAGCACCAGTGTGCCTCAGAAGAGCCTCAGAAGAGCCTCAGAAGAGCCTCAGAAGAGCCTCAGAAGAGCCTCGCAGAGCTGCGACCACATCCACGTGATCCGTTTCGTCGCTGACTTTTCTAATAACGACTGCCTTTCATTATAATTCAGTCAATGTTAAACATGGCATTTAAGTTTTAACAATTATCTGACATACTTTATTTTGACACATATGGCTGTGGTGTTATATGCTTTCTTTTCTTTTCTCTTGCCTCTGTATGTAATATAAGAAGTGTCTCTCCACATGCCTGAGCACATCTTTGCTGTATGACACTTGAATAAAAGTATTCGTGAGTTCACTGCTACTTTTCATCAGCACCACAAAGTTTTCCAACACAATGATGGCATCGAGGTGATGAATCCATGACTGTGAAAGATGTTCAAGTTGAGTTTCATATCACAATAAGATAAAAATTAAACTAAAGACTTTAAGGACTTCGGGTAGCAGAGGTTTGTGTGTGTTTATAATTTGTAGTTAATAAGCTCAAAACATGCAAATCCATCAGCGTAGCTCTTTAAATGGCGTTTTATGTCAGATGCAGGGACTTTGTCACGCAGTGATGCCCATGAGCTGGCAATAAGCAGAAACCAAGTCCACCCTGAAGGGCCCAGACCCAGCTGCTGGACACACTCCTGCCTCAGGCGTCGACTCTCTGGTCCAACAGAGACCTTACAGATAAACCACCACTCCTGAGACATCTTTGACGTGATTACTGGGTTACTGACTCGATGGGGAACAATCTATCGGCGCTTATGTGTATTTGTGCACATTCAGGAGCATGCACACTTGTTTGTAAATGCAGGGGGGGGGGGAATTCTCTTTTTTCCTGGGGGTCAAAGTGCATAGTGGCAGGGTAGGGGAGTAGAAAGCATGGAACAGCTGGGCTGAGTCTGCAGGGGGACAGGACAGAGGGAGAGCTGGAGGGGGGCGAGGGGACAGAAAGGGAAAGAGAAGGAGAGGGGCAGGCACGTCCAGGCAGGCAGGCGGGCTGCTGACAGCTCTTTTGAGGCAGCAGCTGGTTGGAGTGGGGGTCTCACCAGCTGTGCCTCCGCTGACCTCTCCCCACACTTCTACACCTCCTCTTCCTCCCCAAACCCCACTTCCCCTCCCCCCACGGACCACGATCCTCACCCAAATGTAGGCAGAAACACACCACGCCACACACGACCATCTGTCACTGGATGGAGAGTTGTGCCTCTGATTGCTCCATAACGGTGTTGAGACACTCTTGGTAAAACACAGCACCACGCCCCAAAACAAAAGCCCTGGAGGTGTGGAACTATTCTCACCCAGACATCTTCCAACAAGCCTGCTCTGACGTTTCAACAGAGTTCCCTAGATAGATCACTGGGGCTCAAAGCCTGTGACGCATACACGATTGTGAGGCAAGACAGGGAAGCAAAATTACCTTCAGCAGTGCTGCAGGAGTGACGACAGCAGACTGTTTTCTTACTGAACACAGTTCCATGTCTCAGTGCACTAAAGCTGACTTTTAGTATGTCTGTCAGAACAAATAATAATAAAGAAATAATAATAAAATAATTTATGCCAAGTCATATGGCATAATCACAGTCATTTAGTGGGAGGATCATTATTTGTTAAGGTGATTCTCTCAAAACATCCCAACAGTGGATCTCACATTTCACAAATCAAGCCTCTTGGAAGAGAGAGGCTGACTCATGGATCTCACCACCTCTCTGTTTTCCGTTCGTTATGATCTGCATCCAGGCTGACAGCAGATCAGCGCCGATCAGTTCCGATTTATACCAAAAAAAAAAGGCCTCGCCTGATGCAGCCAGCATCACTTCAGAAGTGCTTATTCAGAGCACCACTAAATCAAGTGAATCCATGGAGTAATTGATTCAAGCTCTGTTCTTGTTTTTCACTCTGTCATGTGTAGCTGGCGGGCTGAGTGTGCTGTGTCGGATGAGAGCAAAATGAAAAAAGAACAAGCAAAGAGAATAGAGAGGGAAGACCAAGGCCAGAACAATGATTGCTTTAGAGAATGAGAAACTGAAAAAGAGTAATATCAGAGTCGGGCTCAGGCACTGGAGAAGTTGTGCAAAACACTGGCGAAGTCAGGAAAGTCATGTCAGAGCTGCAGTGAAACTGTCTTCAGTTTTATTTCACTACTTTAATTAGAAACAGCTTCAAAATACTGAACCCATTTTCTGTTTTGTCTTACGTGCCTCACAGAACACGTGATTTTCTTTTCTTCCACACAGTGACTGGTTAAGGGAATAACACATCCACATGTTTACCCCCTCGACAAACACAAGCAAACAATCTACGTGGTGAAAGTGAAATAGGGCAGGGCAGATAGACCGTGGTTTTCTGCTCCTAAGCACTCATTCTAGACAAGTATCACAATCTTTTGAGCTTCTCTAGTGATATCCAGGACGCTCCTAATGTCCTGAAAGTTGAAAGTCAGAGCTGAATGCTGCAAAATGCTAAATATGGTGTTAAAGTTAGAAAGTAACATCCAAAGATATTATTTATTAAGGCTTTAACTAAAGCTAATTTGCTTCATGATAAGTACGGGTGTGGTTTGACTGATTCTGGTCATCACACTTTGATTCAAACGTTCCTAAATCCTGATGGATCCACATAAACAGGTAACATCACCTTTGCCAGGTGAAACCCTGCCAGTCCAAACCAAAGAGGAGAGCACACACAGAACAACAGACAGAGAAGCTCTCAGGTGATACAACCAAAACTATCCACACCTGGCAGGCAAATGTGTGTTTGTGTCAGAGCTGGCCACTTAGTGAGCAGCTGATCGAGAAAAAACACTGCACATGTTGTTTGGTGTCTGCAGGCATGCGGCACTGAGGCGGGCTGACTGAGTGCAGCAGCATTTGTTTAGTACATCTGTTTTGTGTAGGATTTCCTTTTAAAGTCAGGAGACTTGCAGGAGGAGTTCTGTTTATTGGCAAGCAAAGTCCTCTCCTCTTCTCCTCTCTCCCTCACTTCTGTTTTTTTTTAGACTTCTGTGAATATCAGTGTAATTTTACATGGTGCAAGTGTTTGTCTACTACTTTAAAGTCAGAACTGCTCCACCAAATGAAAATCTGGAAAAAGAAGAAAGAAACTGTATGAATCAGCCTGCCATAGTAACGTATTAAGGCTGGTCTCTGTCCCCAATCACGCCCTGAACAGTGAATACAAACTGCTTTCACCAAAGCAAACACAGAGGGTTCCACAAGTTAATAGGGTCAGACCGAAGCACTCCTTTGTACACGAGTCAATCCTAAAATTAAATATAGTGCTTAAACCCTAACCAGAAGTAAAACAAAGGGCCTTGAAGATTGTCTTCTGGGATTGTAATGTTCAGGTTACATGTTTCTTGTCTTCTGTCCTTTCTGATAGTGGAAAAACATGAGTAAACTTGATCTGACAACAGAGTATTATCAGCATCCTCTCCTCTCCTCTCCTCTCCTCTCCTCTCCTCTCCTCTCCTCTCCTCTCCTCTCCACCCTCGAGGGTAGGCAGTGTGAATATTAGATAGGGACAGATTGTATTAGATAACACAGACCTACATAGAGTCCTGCACAGATTCACACACACAGGGAGCTTTATGACTTACAGAAACACAGATAGTCTTAACTTGACTTAAGAATGGTACCTTTATAACAGTGCCTTGGTAGCTGAGTGGTTACAGCTATGTGATCATGTGGTCTCTCCCTTGTTTCCTGTCTACCTCCACTGTCACTATCTAATCTAAAGGCAAACACACCAATCTGTTTTATCTTTTAAAAAAAGTTAGTCTGTCTTCTATCCTATTTTCAGCTTTGACTGTGTAAATTAGGTAATTTCATGTTCTAATGCGTCTTGGCTCGTGATACTAAGACTTCGATATCTTTAGAAAGAGGAACAGTGTTCAAGGAATAGATATTGATAATGAAGATATTATGGCTTAATATGAGACTAAACATGCTTTGCAGTGTAACACGAATTGAATACTGTGTTGTTTCTCATCCTTATTTTCATAACAGCGCATACATTACATGCATTCTTGTTTGGTATCTTGTAAAACACGCACATACAGTAGTCTACTGATACACATGGGGAGGAGGAGTCCAAACAGCACACTGGGGGGCCTAACCAAATCTCTCATAACTTTACTTTGTAAAGCTGGGGCCTCAGGCAAACACTCGGATCACACATTTGGTTTAAAAACTGTAGATGTGCGCTGAGGGACTTGTGTGGAAAACGGGAAGTGAAAGTGAGTGTCGAGCGATGAGAAGTGTATACATAATGCATGGATAGGACAGTTTCTATATGCACTCTGAACGTCTGCTCTCAGTCATTAATGGAGACACAGAAGCACACACACATGCACACTTTGCTTTCCATATTAGTTATATCACGATAAAGGAAATACAGGGATGAGGCGATTACGGTGTTGCTCTATCAGTGCAAACAATGTGAAGGAGTTGTTGGGATGCAGCAGCCATCACTCAACTACACAGACACAGACAGCATGCATAAACAGCCTGCACTTCACAGGCAGTGGAGGAGCATACAGCCGCTCAGTGGGCTGGACATCTGTCCATCAAAACACGTCTCTAGGGAAAGGGAAAGGAAAGGATAAGAAACCAGCTTGTTAGTTTGTTTGCCGTCCCCATGCTAACAACCAGCCAGTCTCCGAAGTCTTACAGAATGCATTTGTGTCAAAGGGTTTGTGTCCTCTGTAGCCAAATCATCATCTCATGCAAACACAGCTTGACTTCAGCAGGAGAACATGACTGCAGTACATCTTCCATACAGCCTCCTACTGAGACATGACTAAAGGAATTGGCTGCCAGGATGTAAACAAAATCCATGTGAGGAAAGGAGCTGTGTGGAGTGTGTTAGGGTGTGTGTGTGTCAGCGAGAGACGAGAAAGAGTAAAAAAAAAAAAAAAAACTTCAAAGCTGATCTACAGCTGAGAAGGGGGGTTAAAAGGGGTTGAGATTTTCCTCTTGCTCTTAGGAATGCGGAGCAAGAGCAATAACACATTCCCTGTGTGAAGCGCTGAAGCAACATAGGACGGGTAGCATGTAAACACACACACAGGAACAGAGAGTCTGGTGTGTCTTGGTCTGCTCTCTCTGCACATATCAAGCAGCCATCTGGTGAACCGGACGATCCAGGACAGGACTGAGTCAGACGGTCGTCCAGCCCTGCAGCCATGTATTTTCATTCTCCTCACAACCGCCTGTCGTCTCTGCCACCCTGCCCTCCTCTCCTCTTCGTGTAGCACATACTACTCTGCTGTTGCCCTCGTACCATCCTTTGAAAAAGGGGAGACGAGGGATGACGTCGAGGGATGGAGGGAGGGAGGCTTAAAGAGAATGGCAAATGCAGGCTCACCTCTCCTGACATACTGACTTCACAGAGAGTGAAGTGGTGTTACAGGGTGAGAGATGAAGGGAGAGAGGCTCCACTAATCACACCATAGTGTTCCTATTATATCAAATCATTTCCGCACTGGCTGGGTGTCGCCTTGGCATCTCCACAATATTCCTCTGTGATCCGGGGCGAGCGCAGACACGGCCTGTGGGAGGACAGTCTATATACTTTCTATTGATCTCCTTGTTAAGGCTTGTTGAAGCCTGAGGTGCCTGGAGCGTCATCCATTAAAACATAGATAATAAAAAAAAAAAAGAAAGAAAGAAAGCACTCTGGCTTTATTCTCGATGTCATAATGCTTGCAGAGTAATTTCAGAGTGTAGTCAAAGCTGTGAAAGTGATATCAGAAAGGATCATGTTGAGCGTAATGATGTAAAGTAGTTTCAGTGTTGAAATATAATAAAAAAATCAATGTTACTGGATGTTTTTGGTTTCTTGTCCCAAAGGGCTTGGATGTGGTGGGGAGAAGAAGAAGAAGAAGAAGAAGAAAGAGGAGGACTGTGATCACATGAGCTCGCGCAGACAGATAACAAACCTGCAGCCAGTGAGCTTCATGACCTCCCTGTGCCTCTTCAAGTATGTCTGCTCTCGCTCTTGCTTTTAAAAAGTTTGTTTATTTGGTTGAGTCAGAGTGTCACTTAGAGTCTTCACATCACTGAAGGAGAAGCAGACTGAAACGGGGTGATGTTTACGGTGTTCATGATAAGAGTCCATACTAACGCCCCCCTCTTGTGGTACTCACGACTTTGGAGGCGGAAATATTCTAAAAGCTAAAAGCTGTGACATGTTGTTGACAGTGGATGAGAGGTTCTTAGCAATCTTATGTTTGAGTTAAATGCTGATATTCCCAACAGCCTCACATTTCCTGCAATAACATTATGTTATGCTAATATTATGTTAGCTAGCTAAACTGGAACAGCTATAAGTAAAGGCAGCAAACTGCATGTTACAGCGAGGGGCCTTTGGGCATCCATGTTGCCCAGCAGCGTTGCCTAGCAGCAGTGTTCTCACGACGTAACCACGTGAACATCATGTGGTGTACGCGACTTCCCATGTCGTAACCACAGGCTAAGCATTTACTCCTAATCATGAAATCTTTACTGCACATTAGACAAACACTTCAGCTATATGTGAAATATGCTTTTTCGCTGGTTTTTAACAAATGCGATGTTAATTAGTGAACTTTAAAAGTCTAGCTATAAGCTAAGCTAACTAGCTTCTGGCTGTAGTTTCATATTTAAAGTGGTATCTATCCTCCCATCTACCTCTCGGTTGAATAATCACATTTCCAAATATGTCAAACTATTTTTTATGAACCTTTGTAGCTTAAATTACACTTACTCTTACTCTTACATAAGGAAGGAACGATGAGGGGATGCTGTTTAACTCAGGCAAACATGTCTTTGCCAATAACTAGAAGACAATATTTCCCTTATATCCTCTTATATCTATAAATACAGTATTTCTGACTCTGAATCTTCCAGTGAGCACAAACCCCTTGCCCCTATTATCTGTGTGTAAATCTCAAGTGTGTCTCTCCACCACACACTACGTACAAATAAGCTGCTTGACAGTCAAAAAAGAAAAATACAATTTAATTAATTAATCAACAGGTAGAAACAGTTCCCTCTGTTTGTTCTCAAGTCGTGCATGAGGTAATAAATTGATCCGCAATAATTTCTCCCTCTGGGATCTGTCCGAGTGAGAAAGGGAGTTTTTAAATGCTGCGCTTCTGGTCATGATTCAAAGGCATTGCACATTTTGGTTTTGCTTGGAAAACATTTCACAGAGGCTGCAGTCTATGTGTCTCCGTCTGCACAGTGCTTTCCCATCCATTCTTCCCAAGAGCCGCGAGCGCCTACCATAATACCTGGCTGGCTGGCCAGCTAGCCCTACAGACTGGGAGGGCCCTGGCTTGAGTGGCTGGCTGATTTACAGGCGTTCTAGGTGGCTGGCTCGCAGCAGACAAACCCGCAGTCCCTACTGGGCTTGCTGAGCTTGATGGGTGGACTGGCTACTCATCTTCCTACAGTGCAGACAGACAAAGGCAGGTCTGTTCCTCTGGGAGCCAGCAGGCAGCGACTGCCACTTCCCCTGACCGAGCAGAGAGAAGGGGGGAAAGTGAGATAGATGAAGAAAAGGGAGAGGAAGGAGGAAGACAGAGAGCAGAACAGAAAAGACAGAGGGAGCTTTTTAACAACTGAGAACTGGGAGGAAACTGGCAAAAGATGGGGAGGATTATGAAAAATTAGAGGAGGAAAAGAGCACAGAGCGGAGAAAAGGTCTGCAGGTCAGGCACTGCCCAACAGCTGTGTATCGTCCAATATGGTTTCTGGTATAATGCCTCCAATCAATCGGCATGTTACTCTCTGCTGCCCTTTTCACAAAGTCTTTGCCTCGCGGCCTCTAAGCAGTCACAACGGGAACAATCCACTCAAAATGCTAACACTATCAACAATCTCCATGCTTGTTTCTTGTTTCGCAGTGGCTGTGGCATTTTACCGCCTGTGAAACTAGACCCCTCTCTCTCCCCCTTCCTCCCTTATTTCACCTCCTCCTCAGCTCCGTCCAGCTCTCCAGCACCTACACTGGCTCCTCGCCTCTTTCTCATGGTGTCCAGCCTCATCCATCTGTCCCAGTATGAAAACCACTTTGGATGATGTGGATTCCCCCTGGACCCATTCTCAGATTCCTCCCTCGTTACAGTGCTGTCACAGTCACATATAGACGATGTGGATTAGCTTCATCCAGGCAAATAAACACAAACCGAACAGCTTGATATGATCGTATCTAAACACACACAATATATATCAGTATGGTCACATATTAACCTTAATATGGTAAATTGCAGGAACTAAAAGCTACAGGGGGAAACGCCAAGCGTGGCTCTCTCAACGACTTGTCGGTTTTCGAAGAATCACATAAATAAGATGTAATGTGTTCATTCGTGAGCTTTTGAGATGCTGGTAGGCGAGTGTTTTAAACCTTTGGTCTAGTTGTTTCCTCCCACCACCAGCTCAGCTGTACACGAGCTTCATATTTCCAGCGTGCAGACATGAGAGTGGAAAAAAGCCAATTAATGTCATTCCCAAAACGTCCAACTATTTCGTCAAGGCAGAGAGGAACACCACAACCCCTGTGAGGAGACATGTTTCTCCAACCGTGCTCTCATTGGAGTCTCTGAGAGGTGACATTTGGGTGATGAGCTTTCACTCAGCAGCAACACTCTACCTTTCCATCCATTGTGTCGCCGCTCACGATTCAGCCTGGAGTTTTCTGCTCTCTCTAGTCCTGTTTCTGTACCTCCATCTCAACAAATCTACCTTACCAAACTGTTGATCTTACTGGAGACACTGTCCAAGTGTATCTCTGTGGTGTGGTTTCCAGTGAATGACCTCTAATAGGGACTTGCAGTAAAGTCTGTCTGTGGCACTTAACAATGACCTTAACGGCATTTTTATTTTCTGAGGTCCTCACTACAGTGTTAATGACGGTCTTCTTTTTAATTTCACATCAGTTTTTGATCTCATATGGCAGCACATTACTGTCTTACTGTTTTTTTTATGTGTTGTTTCAGTTCCAACAATTTATACATACATATTCACAATTTAGCCTATTGTTTTGCTATTTTTAGCTTCTTTTTTTTTATCTATAATATATGGTTCATAGATAATTTTACAAAATGAAATTAAAACAAATGAAAAAAAAGGGAGGCATATGATTCAGAAAGTGTATAATTCAGATCACTATGTTACAGCCATGACAATATATCTTTCAGGAGTCTCTCACAGAGTTTTATTTCCCCATCTGGTAGGTTTCCTAAAACTTCTGTCCATATATTGTATGTTGTTTTAAACACTTAATTGCCCCTGTTAGCAATATTTGTAAAAGATATTTTTAGCTCTTCCATCAAAACCTTTCAGAGTTACTCCCAGTAGTGCCACCTTTGGATCTTTTACTTTTTGGTGGAATACTTCTTTAAGTGTCTCACAGACCGCTTTGTGAAATATTCTTAATTCAGGGTGTGTCCAATATGTGTGCGTGGTTATGTGTAACGCACATTATGGCAATAAAGCACATTATACGTTTCTGTGTCCCATAATTGCCTTCCATGTGTTTGAACTGGTTACTGGATGTGCTTCAGTGCAGACGTCTTCCCACTGGACCTGTGGTATGTCTGCATTCATTGGTATTCACAGTTTTTTTTATATCCTTCTTTCCTTCTTGACATTGTTATCCCTCTCACGTGTATTGTGAGGATTACTACGCCTTGCCTTTCACGAAGGATGATTCCCATCCCAGTCCTCTCTCCTTCATGATCATGATGCCAACAGCTGGGAGAGTGGGCCACATCTGGCTCACAGCTGGCCACCATACAAAGAGAAGGAGGAGGAGAAAAGAGGAGAGGAGTATTGAAGGGCGATGATGTGATAAGAAAATATAGTGAAGGTAAAAAAGGCACAATGAAAAAAACAGATCAATGAAAGGTGGTGAGAGCAGCAGGGAGAGGAAGGGAGTGAGAAACTATAGATGGAAAGATAGAAAGAAAGGGAAAGGTGAACAAACCAAGAGATGGAGGCAGATGGAGGAGAGAGGGAAGGAGTACAGTCATGTGGAGTCAGATGCTCCTCATCAGCTGCGTTGCTGTCAGAGCTCCTCGCCATAGCAACCGTGAGTCATAGCACCGGTAAACAGAGGAAATGTTTTATAAACCAAAAGCCTCGCCGGCACATTCACACATTTATGAGCATACTGTGGCAGAAGGTGAGCCACAAACTGGCCGACGCAGAGAATAACACATGCTGCTCTCCCTCAGCCAATCTCTTTTTACAGGTGGATTTATTGCTGAGATTACAGGCCCGTTTACAGGAGGAACCTGCAGGAGTCTGTGAACCAAAAGACAAAGGATTGCTTGTTTTTTTCCTTGGCATCTGTGATAAGTTTTAGCAGGGGAGTAAAGTCTCTAAAAGTATGTAATGTCAACTGTCTGCAGAGCCAAAGAAGAGAAACTACTAGTGCGCTGCTGAAATGCTTCTTGGGACAAAGAGAAAGCAACGACCGACGCCCAGCTCTATTTTAGAATATCATTCAGCTCTTAACTATTTAAATAATTTGGTCTATTTTGGTCATTGTGCTCCCCTGATATGAGTTTGGTGCCAAATAGATTCTTTGCTCTCCGTCACAAAGACACAAACCACACATCACATTAGGGTCACAAAGTGAAACTGATGATAGATGGCCACGAAAACATCTATTAAAAAGCGCGATTTACTGTGGTGACCGCAGCCTAGCTGATAAATGGCTTCCAGCTGATCTGAAAATTACAACAAAATTAGTGCTGAAGCTGTGATAAGATACTGTTGCAGTGACACAGTGTCGCTTCAGTCCTTTTTATCATGCTATAATGAGACAGACATTGATATTAGTGTCTGAGAGTTTTTTAAAAATCCAACCACACTATATCTTTTTGTATTCTTATAAACATGCATCTTAAATAATAACTGTTCCACAAGGGTCCCACTTATAAAAGCAGGAAAACTCCCACACACTGTCTGCGCTCTGACACGTGTCACATATACAGGTGAGGAGAGATATCTTTCCACTTATTTGGATCCCATAAATGTGGTTATTAAAAGGGCAGCTCCAATTCCATTTCACACATCGCAGTCTGTTTGCAGGTCTTTGCAGGTGATTACTGCACTACTTCATCTACTTTAACTCTGTTGTGTCTCCAGGAGGAGTGACGTGAAGTCATAATAATTTACCTTAAGTGATCTGGCTATGTCTTTGGCAGTGAGCTAATATCAGCTGGTTTATCAGTCTGGACGGTTTATCAGCAGCTCCAATAAGCACTGCCTCAACAATATTTACATTTCAGAGGCATTTAGTGAAAACGCCACATGCCAGACCCACCATCACGTCCCCTGTGCCGCTCCTTCACACTGTGTGGACTTTTCAAGGAGTTTTCTCATCGTCAGTTATGCTGCCTGAGCTTTACTTTGTCAGGTTAGAGTTAGTCATGTTTTGTCACATGCACACCAATCTGTGAACACTCACAAATTTCCGAGTACTTTACGTGTTCCCTGCTTTTCTGCGGCGACTCGCTCTTTTTTCAGCTGGAGAAAACTTGTGGCTGCTTTCCCACATAAACTGAACGTTGCCCCCTCTGTCAATCTCTGTCTGTCTCAAACACACACACACACACAGCTTGTTTCCTGTATGTGTTTCCCAAATGCGTGTGTGTGTGTGTGTGTGTGTGTTGTCAGCTGTCCTCCATCCTTCACTCAGTCTCTGGGTCTCTGACTGCTTCAGACAGGCCTGTGGAGCAGCACAACACACACCACACAGATGCACGCCATCAACCGTAAAAACCGCTTTAAGTGTTGTCACCCTGCTCCTCCACCCCCACCCCTCACTCTCTCTCTCTCTCTCCCCCCTCTCTCTCTCTCTCTCCCCCTCCACTCTTCACACAGCACAGTGAATAGGCCCCTCTGTGCTCTGGGAAGATTTAACTTGGGCTCTGTGTGTCGCTAACAATCTCTCTCCCTCTGCGTCGCTCTGCAATAGTGCAGCGGAGAAGCCAGCGTCGAGTGAAATAGTGGCAGGCCATTTCTACGCCGTGAGACCAAAGCTCAGCTGCACACACACACACACACACACACACACACACACACACACACACACACACACACACACACACACTGTACAGGCTTCGGAAGAGTGCAGTGGAAAGTCAAGTACATGAGCTGTAGGTACTGTAAATAACACAAGATTAGAAACTAACAATGGCAGTGTTCCTCTGATGCAGTGCAGACAGGCCATCTGGGCTCGTTTACCTCCATGTATAGATCAAATGGTGAACCCTGAATATGCCATCATGAGTTATTCTAATCCTGGGAAGATGGAAAGCATATATTTTACGTTTTGCATGTATGTTCTCCTGCCGTACTTTCACACAGCCTTGTGTGATCTAACAGGATATGGGGGCTCAGCGCCTCATTCAAGGGCACTTTAATAATGGCTGTGAAAGGAGGCGGAAGCCTTACTCCTGAAGGTCCCTGCCCAACTTTTCCTCACTGGCTCCAGGATTCATACTGGTGACTTTCATGATCATCACACTACTTTAAAGGGACAGTTTGACATTTTGGAAAACGCGCTCATTCACTTCCCTCCCGAGAGTGAGATGAGACGATCGATAGCACTGGAGAGTGGTATGAATCTTCTCATCTAACTCTCGGCAAAAACTATTCCTCCTGTTTCTAATGTTACCAGTGGAGAGATTATTAATTATTCTGATATTCTGCTATGAGTCTCACACTGGGACTGTGTGAAGCCTCCTCTGTCGGCACTTGTCACTTTTGTAGAAATCATGAAAAGGCAGCGCACACTGCAGATTGAGGTATGGGGTTAAAAGCACTCTGTATTGGAGTTTCACACTAGGCGTTAGGGGTAATTCGGGACAAACCATGTGAAAACAATCGATGAGCAGCAAGTAAAGCAGTTGCTAAAAGCTTGGAAAAGGATATAGATCAAATCAGACCCTGAGGGAGGGATGTGCTGTTTCAGAGGCTTGTTTTTTTTTTTAGCATTTTCTTTCTTTCTTTTTTAAACACACATATCCCTCATGGAGCTGTTGCATCCGAGCTTCTACAGCTAAACGGGATGAAATAGGTCATCACTGAAAAAACAAATCAAGGGACCAATGAGAAAAAAAAAATGTAACTTTCACAACTAAAAGTGACAGTTATTAGCTGCAACGAGCGCTCCACTCCGAGTTGTGGCAGCTCAGAGAGACCCATTTCCACTTTCCTTGTTATCAGCAGAGAAAAACGCCACTGAAGCAAAGAAATAAACTGCTGATCGCCAGGGAAACACACACACAGGCATGGTCAAACGCACAGAGAAAAACACGAATCACTGCCTTCACACATGAGTGTCCACTAGACGGGCATTGTAATCCATTGCCCCAATCATTTATCAATCCAGATCAACATAATGCACGACAATAAGGGAGCATCAAATGCACATCAACAGACAACACAATAGGCCCGCGTCTCTCTGCACGGCCATTAGTGTGTGCAGTAATGGAAATATAGGAGGGAAAGGAGTGGCTGCATTTAACTGGCCTGCAGAAATCAGATAACTCCACTCAGCATATACTGAAGGCACTCAGGCAGCAGAGCTGGAGGTGAGAGAGGGACAGAAAGCGAGAGGGAGGATGACGTGGACGTAAATGTTAGAAGACAAGTACATCTTCTGTGTCGCAGGTTCTGTGCACACTGACATGATCACATTCAGTGAGGAGAGGAGTTCCTGCCACAAACTAAAGACGGCTGGGGAACAAATGCTCCCCAGTATCCCTGTTGGCTTGTTCCTACTTTCCTGTCTCCCCTCTGTTCGGTCCGTCTCCCTCTTGTTCTCTTACATTGTCACTCTCTCTTTATCTGCTCCTCTGCAGCCTCAATCTTTCTCTCTGTCTCTCCTACTTTCTGTCAGACTGTCTTTCTCTCTCTCTTTCTCAGCATTTCCTCTCTCCACCATCCTTTAAGCACGTCAAATCTCATTATCGTATTCTATTTCCTTAATTAACCCCAACACCAGAAATAGAATTCTGTAGTCAAATTAAGGATTTTGATTTCATTCAGCATGGCGGTGTGGTGGTCACAGCAAGAAGGTTCCAGGTTTGAACCTGGGTCTTGCTGTGGTCTTACTGTGTGGAGTTTGCATGTTCTCCCTGTGTGTTAGGTTAAATGGTGACTCTGGAATTGCCCATAGGTGTGTTTGTCTGTCTGTGTGTGTTGGCCCTGTGATTGACCAGTCCAGGGTGACCCCACCTCTCACCCAAAGTCAGCTGGGATTGGCTCCAGCTCCCCTGCGACCCTGACGGATAAGCGGTATAGATAATGGAGGGATGGATTTCCTTCAGTAACACACACACACACACACACACCCACGTATATATTAAAAACACCAAATATACTTCAGTGCAGTTGTGTGCATGTTTATCATTCAAATCAGAACTTTTTGTGTGTGTACTCTCTCTGTGAAGGCTCAACAGCTGATTACAAACCAGAAATCCAGTCACAAACCGATCAGAGCCTTCCTCTGCTCTGACAGCCTCTGACCTGCAGTCTGACAAACTGCCCAGAGGTTGGCGTGAGCGGCTCTGAGGAAGCACGTCTGGCCGCCGGCAGTAGCAGGGCCGGGGCTGGAAGTGGAGCCGCTTGTTTAGCGGACCCACCCAGACCAGCACAAAGGGGGGCAACGCCCTCCTCCGCCACCAGCCAGCCCAGACAGCACCCTGATTGGCCAGCTGGATGACCTTTGATCCCCGTTGTATTGTGGTCTCAGCTGCACCCGCCACCCCCCCACCCCCCTTGTGTGTGTGTGTGTGTGTGTGTGTGGACAACAAAAGACAGCCAAGTCCTAATGCAGCAATCGCAGCAGTGGAAGAGGGGAAATGGTCTGAGGGGAAATGGAGAGTGTGTGTGTGTGTGTGTGTGTGTGTGTGTGTGTGTGTGTGTGTGTGTGTGTGTGTGTGTGTGCTGCAGTGTGGATGGGGGTGGTGTAATTATGTTCTAGTTGTGATGACTGAGTTGCAACACTGATTAGCTACATTACAGCCCATTTATATCCAGCAGCCCCTTGGTTTGGACATCAACTCCTTGTATGTCTATCCCTCTTCCATGCCGACCCAGAGACCACATCAGGTCTTTCTCCAGTCTTAGTTCTGGGTCAGGTTTTCCTCTGGTCATAGTGCCAAACCAAAGCTGACCTTCCCCCCCAGCTCCAGGCCAAATCTAGACTTCCTCTGACCCCAGGTCTGGACTAAACCATATCTTTCTCAAGGCAATCTAGCCCGTGCTCTGGACCAAACCTTGCCTGACTTTAGGCCCCAGCACAACAAATCCACCGCCCTCAGTCTATAGGTTCAACCCCAGCCATAGTCTAAAGCTAACCTAATCTAGCTCCTGTTCCAGACCAAACCTAGACATCCTCCAGCCCCCCGATCCTGGGTCAAACCTAGCCCTCCACCCTGGCCCAGGAGCTGTCTGAGCAGGTGGTCCAGGGCTTGTGGGCTGAGACACCCCGAGCCCTGCACCTACTCTCTTAATACACCTCATGTGACTGTCTCTCTCTAGGTCAGCGTAGACCACCCCCGAACAGCATGACTGGGAGTCTGAGGAATGCCATATCATGGAACAGATGGAGCTCCACAGACAATAGAGCTGCATGCATTCACTGGGCCCATACATGAAGGCATGTGCCCAGAGTGTGAGTGAGTGTGCGCACTATAGCTGCGCCATGTGAACTTTTTTGCTCTCAGTCTATGGGAGGAATCTTCCATATTCATACCAGGAAACATCAAGCTGCAGCACTTTCTCCTACAAAGAAGAAGCCCTGAGGTCCTTTGAAAAAATGATGCAACCAAACCCAAAAGACTTCATTAACTACGCTGCATGATGCGGTGGATGCAGATAAAGGGCATCCTGCAGACAGGTGAGCTCTGGGGTTTGGAGGAACACAGAGAGCTCCTGCAGATGGACAAGAAGTGGTCGCACTTATCCAAACTCAGGTCACGTGCATCTGTGGCCGTGCTCGCCTGGAGAAAACACCTCCGAACACCTATGGTCCAAAGAATTACCCAGCAATCATCAAGAGTCTTCACGTCTCACCACCATACCACAGTATCTCGTTCCCACGCTAATAATGACGTAAAGACGTCAATGCCTGACAATAATCGGCGCCTTAGGGCCACAATAAGGAGCTTTATTCCAACAGTAGGCCTAAAAAGTTCCTTGCGTCCTTGTCTAGTGTGCCATTGTCGGATTGTCCTAGAAGATAATGTCCACACTGGGACCATCTGAGTGCCGGTAGGTGTGTGTAAGAGCCGACCAGAGTTCTACTGTGACACATTTATTCTCCTTCCTTGCTGATCAGAGATGTAAACCGCTATCACTTTCATTCATTTCACACATATGGGCCCACTGGCGAGATCATCCATCTCCAAAGAAGCGCTCAGTTGTGTCCAAACATCATAATAAGCCCCGAAACTCACGCGTCACGGATTCAGCATCATTCTGGATTTGGATCGCGCACTTCTTGGTCGCGGGTTCATTCATTATAAAGACATTAGCGGGGATCCAGAAAGCCCCGAAGGGTCAGCAAACAGGGATGCCAGACTGAACTCACCCAAGAGAACGACGGATGATTGGCTCCCCGCTCCTCCCCTGAGTGAATCCAGGACCCCGACAGAAACAAGAATTATCTTCCACTGGTAATTTCACAAAATCCTCTTCATCCGCACTGTGAAAAGCGATGTGTGATGCGATGTGGAGCCGAAAATCAGCCTGATCGCTGCGCGCGCACACACACTCACACACACGCACGCACGCACAAACGCACACACACTCTTCAAATAAAAAGGTTTACAGGCAGCGATTCGAGGGAGATTTCGATGGAATCGGTGTATCTGTAGTAACCTCGGATGCTACGGTTGTTGAATGTGCACTTACTGGGCTCTTCCCCGGCTCCACCCGCTAACCCAGCCTTCCCAGTGCGCCCATTGGCACAGACGGCCGGACATGCAAATCCACTCTTCCCATTGATGTTTTCCAGAAAAGAAAAGAAAAAAAAAGGGAGCAGGGCTCTGTCGCTCCACTGCGCCACCGTGCGGCGTCTTCAGCACTGTGCGTGATGAGAGTCCCTCCTGCCATCCCCACAGGCTGACAGCTCACAGGGAGCAGGAGTGGTGAATGGTCTGTGTTTGGACACTTTTACATCACATCCTCAGAGACTGTTCTTTCACACACACTCACACACACCGCTGAAGCTGTCTTGCCCAAGGACACTTCGACATGCTGACTCATAGGAGCCGGGGATCGAACCAGCAACCTTCTGCTTGATGGACGACCCACTCTACCTCTGAGCCACAGCCAGGACAGGACAGGAGCCTGCTCACAGAGCTCTGCTCTACACAGGCTAAATAATGCCGAGCTCTTCATATCACGTATCATTTATTTGAAACGTATTTATTCAGTTAAAAGTCCCACATTCTGCTCATTTTCACATTCCTACTTGTATTGGACAATTAAAGCCTAGATTTGTCCCTGCACAAAATAATTTATAATATATATTTATAATATTATTATAAACTCAAACTTCTCCTGACAAGTCCTAACTTCCTACAAGGACTGGTCCAGTGTTAGCCCTAATGAAAAGTCTGAGACGGGGGACCAAAAGAGCCAGTCCTTCTCCAATAAACTGAGCCCAGCTGCAACTCACATGCAGAGAATCACTCCAACTTTCCATTGCGTGAAACTTCAAGAGAAGAATGTGCTTTTTCTTCTCTCAACATGTGTTACAGTTATTAACCGTGGCCCTTTCCCAAAACTCAGAGAAGTGTGATTTTGGTGTGTTGCCTCAGAGCCAGCCTCGGCTCAGCAGCCAACTGTACAGGATGCAACAGAGCTCAGTGGAGGGATGCTAACAGAGCACTACTGGAGATACAGTAAAAGGCAGCAGCATGTTTCTCCATCAGGACCTTATGATCACGCTGGAACGAGCTCCTGTGGTGTCAATATTTAGTGCGCAGCCTAAAGACAGTCCTGCAGGGGCGTGATTGAAGACAAAACTGTTTTGTGTTGCCATGAAGCTAAAATAGACCCATCAATGCTGACATTAGCTCATACCTTGCTTTTTGTGAGCCGTTATTATTGTATCATGATGCTGAACGGTCAATACAAGAACAGTGTAGGTGGAGCATGAGTGCAGACATGGCCTGCAGTCGATGACATTTCCCAAAGAGGTCTAAAACTGAAAGGGAAAGATCATTACAGAGTGAAGGAAGTCCTTGACTCGTGGCCTCCTCTTGGCACCTGCCAGTAAGGCTCAATTTGTGATACACATACAGAATCTATTTCTGTTCCTCATAACAAAAACAAAGCACACAGCACACCGCCTTGGCTACAGTTCACATCTCGGTCATAAAGAAGTGTTCAAACACAAAAATGACCAAGACTATTTCACATTATGGAGTTTTATGTCAAATATACTTTTTACTGCAAGGCCATTACTCACTGGGACTCCATTAAACTGTCTTGACTAATTCCTTTAATAATCTGCTCATCTACTCTGCCAGTCATCACATTTAGGAGAAAGCTTTATTCGCCAACTCATCAGGCAGCACACAAAGGCCCACTAACAAAAGAGAGCACTTGGCAGCATCAGCTTGGCAGCGCATGGGCTTATTATGTGTCCTGAAGGCAGAGGAGAGCCGTTCTCTTGGAAATATGGTGCACCTTGTTGTCAGAGTGGGGCACAGAGGACATACATACGTGCTGCCTTACGAAGACCTGCTCACACAACTGGGTTACAGACAGAGGCGACCGCTGGGCCAACACGACCAACCACACAGATCAAATTATTGCAATGAAATGGAAGTCAGGCCTCTGACTGCCAGTTGGACTGCGGCTCTCAGAAGTGATTATTTTTGGTTGTCCGTTAATTTATTCATGTTTGAGACATAATGTGTAGCAAGCGTTTGTGTTGTCAATGTGTGGTTTTGAAAAACCAAAACAAAACACTTTAAAAAAGGAGGAAAAAAACCACACACATCAATCACACTAACACTCAGAATGAACTAGACAATCCTCCCTTCATTTAACATCCTGCTTTAATCACTGATGTAGTCATTCAAGCTTCAGCGTATATATATATATGTAATTACACCGTTATCACCATCATTTTCAAAGTAGACAACTTCCATGTCAGTTATGAAGTATTGTTTGTTTGTGCATCAGGGAGTCACTGACAGGATGTTCATCATGAGACAGTCAAACACATTCATGTTCCTCGTCAGAGCAGGTTGCCATAGTTATACACTGGCATGGTTTTAAGTCTTAGGCAAGTCCGATGTGGTGTCTCCTCTTCTGTCCCTTCACTTAGCAGCCGACTCTGAAAACGTCCCAGGATCATTAGGGCAATTTGTCCCCGAGCGTCTAAGCGGCTGTCTGTGCTGCCTGCTCCGCCTGCCCCGCCTGCTCCGCCTGCTCTGCCTGCCTCCTCTGGTTGTAGGCGTTGTACACATCCCGGAACATGTCCCTGCACTGCATGCGCGCTCTCAGTTTGGAGCAGATGAGGAAGGAGCCAGCCATCTTGCGGTGGAGGGAGTACGACTCCTCAGGCGGAGGGGTGAGGCGATGGCGTAGCATGCCAGGGATGAGGCTCTGGATGCGCTGGGTGGTGCTCTGGGTGCCGAAGTCAAAGGGCTCCTCAGACGCAAAGGCTTCACCGAGGATCATCACCGCCTCCACGTGGGATTCTATGAAGGCCTGGTGGGGATCACAGGAGGCGTTACAAAGAATGTGTGTGTGCATAACAATCAGCTGGACTAAGATGTTAATATCGAAGCTGATAGCTGTAAAGTAGCGTACTGTGTGCTTACACAACACAAAGATTTGAAGATGCATTTTAGAGCGCGAACACACTGAGGCAGCCTGAGGAAATGTTAACTGCAGACTGCATTGTGTCTCATGTAGCCACTCTGTAAATACAGCACCATGGTATGTGTACACAATTTCATATCTTCTACTTAGAATAAACTGTGTTTTTAGGAATAACAAGTGGGTTTCTCCCTTTTCGGGGGGGTTTCCACTATCCACAAGCTCATTTCATATATTAGGATCAAGAAAAAAAAAACAGAAAGAAAGATACAAAGAACTAGAAGACAGCACACACTGCACATCTTACTGCAGCTCTCATTAGAAATGAGTGACACTGAGGTCGGAAGAGACAAAACAGGAGAGAAGAGAAGGATAAACCCTATGAAAAATAAATAAGCACACCAACAGCAGGGACTGAAATATCTTACCTTGGCCTCAAAGCCTGTCAGGAATTTCAGGTCCTTCGATTTTTCGAGAACAGTGGCTCGATCACCCACAGAGGCTGCATGCACCACCTGAACAGGGAAAATGATGATATGGATGCGGTCATCATGTTTATTTTAAGGTACAGCTCAACTGAAGTAGCTGCCAGGAGGGGAGCGTGTGCACATGCATGCGCTTGTGTATGATCGTTTTTCCTTGGCTGTTGCAAAATGCAGCCAAAGACTCAAGTGTTTAATTATTCACAGAAATCTTGTTGCATAAATCATGTAGTGGGGTTCACCGGTGGGTGTCTGATAATTTTAGATTCATCATACCTGTACGTAGTCATCTGTGAAGGATTCTGGGTAGCTTCTGCAAGCTCCGAAGTCCAACAGAACAACCTACAGACACAATGAGAGTGTCAAGAATCTGTTGCATATGAGACTTTTTTGGTAGAATGAAATGTTTGGTCCCTCTGTGTGTTAGACAGTTCACTTCTAACTTGACTACCAGACCCCCCCTAACCTTATTGGTGTCCGAGTTGTAGAAGAAGTTGGCCCAGTTTGGATCCGTCTGCATGAACCTGAACTCAAACAGCTCCCTGAGGCACAACTGCAGGATGTTGAAACAGATCTGGACACAGGGGGAGAGGAGTGGTTTGTGTTTACTGCCATGCTGTTATCATCAAGGTACTCTGGTGCAGTGCACCACCACACACTAACCGTGTCTAAAGATGCTGCCTCACTGTAGGGCATGCTTCAGCTGCATCAGTCTCAACTGTTAATGCACATTTTTACACTGACACACAGTCTAATGGTCCCTGCTGCTGTCCTTTTCATGCTGTGTTTGAGGTCGAGTCTGTTTCTAATGGAGTTAATGAGTAATGCATCAGCTCAGTTCTGCACATTATGGCATACTGAATGGATGTTACAAACAAAAACACTACTAACAGGACTTGGAATATATTCCATTTCAACAGAGAGACATCCGGTCTTTCAATTTCCATAAACAGATACTGCTACCATCACTTATATTGCGTGAGACTGATTAATTACTTCTGGTTTCCTGATGAAACATACTGTAGCTCCAGTGGAGATGAAACAAACAATAGTACCAAGAATATTCTGCTTAAACCTTCTGAAATACCTCACATGCACAAAGAATTAGACAGATTCCCTGACTCTCCCCGTCTCCAGAGCACCACTCACATTTCAATCACATGCGAGTTGTGCCTACAGAGTCAACCCGTACCTGGTTTCTGGTCTCCTGGTCCAAGTCCACGCAGCGGTCCAGTGGGACTCCGTGTACCAGCTCCATGGCCAGCACCCTGCGTCCTGACAGCTCATCAATTACCTCAGGGACTTGGAAAAACTCATCTCCCTCCACCAGGGACCTGGACACCACACACACAAACAATAGGACCCATTCATGACGACTGATTTGTGCAGAATACGTAGAATACATTAGTCAATTAAACTAAACTACCTATAATGTTATCTGTTTGAGAGTAAATATACTACTTGGAAAAGCAGCTGGTCTCCAATATTGTATCCAATATTATGACTGTATATTAATAATAAATAATGATAAAAACATACACTGCTCAAAAAATTAAGGGAACACTTAATCATCACAGTAGAACACCAAGGCAATTAAACTTCAGGGATATCAATCTGTCCAGTTAGGAAGGATAAGTGATTGTGAACCAGCTTCACCAGTTTTAGCACAAATGAAAGTGACAACAGGTGCACTGGAGAGGCAACAGAAAGACAACCCCCAAAAAGGGAATGGTTTAGCAGGTCTCAGACAATCACTCTCTCCTCATCCTTCCTGACTGATTCTTCTGTAGTTTTGCATTTCGCTAGTGTCCTTGTCACTACTGGTAGCAGGAGGCGGTACCAGCTCCTCCAGGATGGCACATCCATACGTGCCGTCACAAGAAGGTTTGCTGCGTCTTCAAGCAGTTTCAAGAGCATGGTGGAGATACCAGGAGAGGGGCCGTTACATGAGGAGAGCTGGACAGGGCCCTCGGAGGGCACCAACCCAGCAGAAGGACTGGTATCTGCTCCTTTGTGGGAGGAGGAAAAGGAGGAGCACCGCCAGAGCCCTACAAAATGACCTCCAGCATGCTACTGGTGTGCATGTGTCTGACCAAACTGTCAGTCTCATGTCTCCATGAGGGTGGCATGAGGGCCCGACGTCCTCTAGTGGGACCTGTGCTCACAGCCCAGCATCGTGCAGCTCGATTGGCATTCGCCAGAGAACCCCAGAATTGGCAGGTCCACCATTGGTGCCCCGTTCTCTTCACAGATGAGAACAGGTTCACACTGAGCACATGTGACAGACGTGACAAAGTCTGGAGACGTCATGGTGAATGTAATTCTGTCTGCAACATCATCCAGCATGATCGGTATGACCTCCACATGCTAGCTAACGGTACCCTGACTGCTGAAATCCTCAGAGCCCTTGTCAGACCTGATGCTGGTACATCTGGCCCTGGTTCCTCCTGGTGCAGGACAACGCCCGGCCACATGTGGTCAGAGTGTGTAGGCAGTTCCTGGATGACGAAGGCATTGATGCCACTGACTGGCCCTCATGTTCCCCAGACCTGAATCCAATTGAGAACCTCTGGGACGTTATGTGTCGGTGCATCCGATGTCTCCAAGTAGCGCCACAGACTGTCCAGGAGCCCAGTGATGCCCTGATCCAGGTCTGGGAGGAGATCCCCCAGGATCATCAGGAGCATCCCCAGATGTTGTCGGGAGTGTATACTGATACGCGGGGGCCAAACACACTACTGAGTCACATTATGAGTTGATGTGATGAAATTCATGCAAGTTGGATCAACCTATGATTTTATTTTTTTACTTTAATTTTTGGTGTGATTTTGAATCCAGCCCTCAGTCGGTTGGTGGTTGTGGCTTCCGTTGACTGCTGTTACGTCATTTTGTTCTCCATGAATTACACAATGCACAGTTAAGATTTTGATCTTCAATATTTAGTTTTCACTGATTAATCTTTTTGAGCAGTGTAGTTAATAGCGGGAGAGGAATACCGACTCAACATATCACTGGTATAAACAGATTTCTCTTCATGAAATATAAAGCAAAATCAAAAGGACACCTATATACAGTATCTGTGTAATATAAATGCAGCCAACATGTAGTGAGACATCTAATTACAGAGTAACCATCCCGACTCTTCACATCTAACCTGGCATGTTTCTATCCCTTGTAGATAAATGGTGCTTTACAGCTCACCGGTGGGCTTCAGTGTAGGAGGCCACATTAACACACCTGAACTTCTTTGCACATTCTGCTTCCCTCTTGTAGTCACACTCCCATGCCAGCTCCCTCTGAAGAACCTCTAAGCTGCTGTCTGCAAACAGACCTGTGGAATAACAAAGAACTCAGCAGGGAAAGAAAACTAGCATCTTTAAACACAACCAATCAGCAAAGCATGAAACAGTTCTCGTGGTGAATGTGGGACTGTGACGGTGTACATCATTGGATACCAAATAACACTGTAATCATTAGTTCTGATAAGCAGTGTAATATATTTCACTGAAGCATGTAGGAACGGGCATAACAAGGAATCAAGTAACATCTATTAATAATGTACATGTCCTCATTTTCACTCAGTAACAATTGTGTCACCTAGTTTTGACCTGTGCCTATAGCACCACCTCATGGTCCAAAGCAGTGGTTCTCAAACGTTTTCTGTCAGGCCCCCCTTTGAAAGAGGAAAAATTTCCAAATTTCATGGCCCTCGCCATCTTGGGTTTTTAGCACCAGAGGAGACAAACTGCAGCTAGTTTGTTTAAGGAAACAGGACAGGCAGCTGAATCCATGCACCATGTGATACAGAATTTTACTACCGTACTGCTGGTAGTTTAACGCCATTCATGGCCAGATATCATCTAAGGAACAGCTGAGCAGTCAGACAAAATGAAAAGACCCAGTCAGACCCAGTATCATTACCATCAACTTTCTAAGAACCCAGTGGAGCCTACAGGAAGTCACTGCAGCTTTAGATAGAGCCAGGCTAGCTGTTTCCACCTGTTTCCAGTCTTTGTGCTAAGCTAAGCTAAGCAGCTGCTGGCACCAGCGCAAGTGTAGTCTGATCAGCAACTGCAGCTGGTTTGTCTCTGTCCATTAACCGCAAGGAGGTCCCCCGTCACTAGCGTGCATTGTTTAAGCGTGTCGGTGGGGGTGGGGTCGACACTCAGGTCCGATCATCAGGTCATGTGTAATACCTTATACAAATGGTCTTTTTTTAAAAACGATTATTCATGCAGATAAACAAATCAGCATGTTTTCACATCATTAATATATTAATAAACTCTAGTGACTTTAAAATTATCCCAAAGGGGATCAGTCTGAGCTCTGGAGCTCCAGAAACTTCCATCACAATTGTCACTCCAGTTATGTGAAATCTGGCACATTAAAAAATGACAAATTCCAGTGGAACTTCCACATCGTACTTTCAGTGCAGCCACCGGCTGTATGCAGTAAACTGCAAGCTAATGTTCCCTGACTCTCTAACCTCTGTGGGAAATTCCACTAGTAAGCTAACAGGCTAGCGGCCAAGAAAGCAGCCTGACGAAAGTCGGAACAAGCACTTAAATTGGGCCTTGTAAATCTAATAGAAGTGAATGTTCAGCAGCATATTTCTGGCCTGAAATTCCCTCACTAACAGCTTTTGGTGGACTGCTCAGGAGAAATAAGTCAAAATGTGCATAGCTTTCTGAAACGTCTAAACGGTAAGCGCCTTGCATTGTGGGACACAGTAGGTGAAGTAGACTGGTCCCGTGCATGCTGCAGATTTTGCTTTTATTTGCAAACTGTATAAGACATTTTGGCCTATTCAATACAAACTGCCAGTCTAGTATGGTAATGGTATGGTAGTATAGTATCAAACAACAAATACAGATGTTTGGTAACAACCTATTAACAACAATTAACCCGTTTTCCACTGCACATCTTTTCAAAACAACAACAATAAAGTGCAACCTGTGCAAAAGAACAAAGTGCAGGTATTTGCCAAGAAATATTTAGTCTCTTCATTTGTGAGGGTCACTGAATCACAGTGTTGTTGGATGAAATGAACCTGTTGTCCACTGCACATCTTTTCAAAACAGTAACAAATCAAGGTAAATGTGCTAAAACACACAAAAACAAGTAGTGAGGGCTCAGGTCACTGTATCACTGTGCTCACAACAATAACAAAGAAGGTTCTGTATGTAGGGCAGCATGGTGGTGCGGTGGTTAGCAGAGTTGCTATATTTATCCATATACGTGATATATTTATCCATTTTGCAAACCTGGATTGTCTCTCTCTCTCTGTCAAATCACCATAGAAGCGTTTTTTGTTTGGCGTGTCACCCGAAAATGAGTCCGAGTCGTCCGACGTCAAACATTAGTTCCACGTGCTACACTTTCCCGACCGAAAAAACAGGAGCGGTCATGCCCCCACGCCCCTTGGGGGGGCGCGCCCCACAGTTTGAGAATCACTGGTCTAAAAATTAATAGTGAAAATGCTGGAATAAGAGAACAGAAAGCAATCTGTGGGACAAGCATCTATAGTCGCTTCTCGATTTATTGATGGGAGTCAATCACTTCTCCAGAAATCTGAAAGCTGATTCAAGACAAAAATTTGTTTTTATAGTTTATACTTGGCTTTTAAATAAACATTATAATCAATAATCATTTAGACAACAGTCTGTTGTCAGAATCTGGTTAACTTCCTCGTGTGATTTGGACTAATGATCGCCACCGTTTACAGCTCATCTTTTGCCTAAATATTGGTGGAGTTGGACAATTATTTTCTGGAAATGTTTCCTAGACATTATTTAGCATTGCTCGTATGTGAATAGGCGATGTGCCAGGGATCGCGGGATGCAAATCACCAATTCAAGCTGATTGGTGCAACGACATAAACGAGACTCGCTCTGAAATACCGGAGGTTAACTGCTGAACAGGAGGAACTAAATCCACAGAAACTGGAGAGCACCAGTTAACTACGACTAGCTAGCTCCTCCACGCCATCCAGACAGATGCTACGGTGGTCACTGGGGGACAAAGTTGTGAACAGGTGCAGCAAAAACCTAAAAAACATACAATCCACACATGGGCTTTACGAGCCGTCTGCATACCAACTGTAACAGAGGCTTTCAAAATCACCTCTCAACTGATTTCTCCACCGATTAAAAGGCGCAGACATTTTGCTATTGAGTGAATTGTAGCTTAGAGAATTCGGTAAATAAATATTTAAGACCTTCCCAAACAGAATCTAGTAGTGTTCAATGATTTTTATTAGTTAATGTGAATTCAACACTTTTTAAGGCCATCCTGCTTTCATAAGCAAGTATATGTCTTTGACTTGAAATATAGCTGTGGGTATGTAATTACTGTGTGTTACTGAGGTCTTGAGTGGACAAATAATTATGTAGTTGTTGTTACCTTCTGGCAGCACCACACTCATTTTCAGCACTGACATCAGGTTGTTTATGTCACTTTGGATACTCTCTGCCACCCCAGGGTACTGGGAGGAAATGAGAAGAACAGACAAATTCAGTGCAGACACACAAAGACAGAAATTACAAGGGAGACAGAAAAAAAAAAAAGTACGTGTGAATACCTGGATCTTCATGGCGATTTCTCTACCGTCTTTTAACACCCCGTGGTGCACCTGGCCGATGGAAGCTGCAGCAAATGGTTTCTCTTCAAAGGACAGCAGCTTGTCGCGCCAGCCTGGTCCCAGTTCCTCCTCCAGAACTTTCTACACAATCAGACCGAAACGAAAAAAGTTCTTACTCTAGGCCTTAGAAAACGTGTGTCTGTCCTTTACAGTCTACAAACATCAAGCTGCACGAAAAACGGTGCAATCTCATCTCAGATGTCAGAGAGACACACACTGCAGCACTTTCCTTTGACATTTCCTACACAAGATGACTAGATGTCAGCAACAGGTCACTTCATGCTTACATTCATCTGCCAGGCGGGCATGAAGTCTGCACTCTGCCGGACCCTCTCAAAGATCTTCTGCAGCTGAGGGTTAATGAAAGAGTTGTCTGAAGAAAAAATGAGAAGCTGTCAGACAGAAACATTTTCACTTCCCAGAAAGCCTCTGTGACAGTGAGGATGTCTCAGCACCATTCTGCACTGATGCTGGTGCTAGTGTGTGTACCTTGAATGCTAAACATCTGTCCTATCTTGAGTGCGGCCCCACGGACCTTGCACAGCGTGTTGACTATCCTCTCAGCGTTGGCCTCTGACAGCAGAGGAGAGTCTAACAAGGCGCCCACGTCTACAACACACAGACAGCACAGATGGATTATTAGCAGCGATATAAAGCACAGTGTATTAGGAGCACAACAGCATAAACAAGAGATTTGTCCTTGCAATTATCTTCACTGTTGCATGTAAATAATTTAGCTCCAGCCTTTACTCGCTAATTGTAGAAAGCAGTGTGTAGAAAGTGGGGCAGTGGAACATCTTTAAACACCATTCATTTAACACACATAAAGCCACAGTCAAGTTCTTAACAGGGTTGATTTAATGCTTGTTGGTGCCTGGCAGGTGCTGACACATGAGGCTTTTCCAGGACCATCCTGTCCATCTGTCTGCTGGATCTGCCAAGTGTGGCTGAAGCAAAGGCTGTTTAACAGGATGGAGGAGAGCACAGCAGGCCGCGGGAGAAGAGGAGGATTTCCTTACCTCCCTTTTGTTTGCCTCCCAGTGACTGTTTCGCCACTTCTGCGATAGCACCAATCCCGAGTCCTACTGCCAGTCCTGCAGCGGAGAGACGGAGACACAAGTGATTTTAAATTAAGGGCCACTTGACTGATTTAACACAGCTGCTGCTCCCATTTCATGTCTGGTATCTTTTGCAAAACATTTAAGAGTTTTTAAATTGTGACACTTTTGACATTCTGATATTAAGCTAAAGGCAGAAGCGTTCATTTTTCTTTGTGAACATGGACAGTTATGAATAAGATTATAATGTGTTCATACATTTGTTGTGTAAAACAGTAGGTATAAAAGCCCATAGTTGTGCCATTCACCTCATCTTAACGTCATCATTTTTAATCTGCTATCAGTGTTGGTATAATAAGGATAAAACATCGTCTTGTAGATTTGTCCCTTAATGACCGACGATGGAGGCCTGAAAATATGGCTTTATAGCTGCACTGTATGAGCAGACTGTAAGCTGGTCTTTTTGACATTTGATGGTACAAGGTTTTATTTCTCTGCTGTGCTTGGAGCCATGTGACAACCTGGAGCGGGATGAGAAGGATTCTCTCTTGGACAACAGTGCGTCTCACCAAGTACAACATGGGCAAAGAGAAAAGAAACTAATAGTATGTAAAGAATGTTGCTCTTACCCCCAAAATTAACCAGCCTGCTGATTCTTGTGGCAGGCACCTTCCTCTCTCTGGCACGGTCACTCAGCTGATCCAAGACACGCCAGATAATAAAAACACTTATTTGAAATCTTTTCTAAATTGGATCATAAATCATCTCAGGACAATGTGGGACGAATAAAGGTTTATCTTATCTTTAAAGAGAAACATAGAGGCCTCGAATTACATCACAAAGGCCAATTTACTGTTTATGACACAGAGTACATCACGTGAGTCTACTGTAAACATGGTCCCAGCACCTGTCTGTGGTTCATCCTCCTGCAGGTTCATTATGAATATATATTTACTGTGTGTTAACTCAACACAATACAAAGATTCTAAACTAATTCTTTTGGCCACTAAGAGCCTATGACAACAAATTATTTCTGTGTATCTATGCTACATTCTCCATTTGAAGCCTAATTATGATATTGTTTCTAACCAAGGCATCACTGTCCTCTATCTGAGCAATCACTGACATGATAGATAAAATCAATGAACGTAAAGCCATATAATCACCATTTCCTCGTTACATTATCTCTCTGTCTCTTTAGGTACTAGTTTGCAAAATAATCCAGGAAAGATAAGACATCAACAAGAAAATGAATACTGGTATAAATAGTTTCAAGTGCACAGCAAGTCCTTCAGCTGACCTTCTGTCTGACAGGTTTGACCAGGGCCTGCTTGGCCTCCCTGGCTTTCTTCATGTCCTCTGGTGTGAGTCTGGCCACCACCGTGTCGTGGACAGACCTGATCTGGAAGTGGAAGTAGGGCCAGCGGGCGGTGTGGAGGAAGCGAGCGCTCTGTTCCGGCCAGCCTGCCCCTGCAGGAGCTGCCCCTGGAGGAGGAGGACCTCCTTTGGTAGGGAGAAGAGAAAGATGTGTTTTATTGAACACTGAACCCCATGAAAAACCATGTTGTGCTTTTTTTTTTTTTTTAGGTCATATCTTATTGGCCCATGTGTCTGGCCATCAACATTTGACAAAGACCAGTTTGCATAGTTTTACTGTGACTTTTACCGTTGTTTGACCAGAGAACAAGCAACATTCACAAAAAACACACACACACAACAGAAATTTAAACAATAACTATAAGGAGTGGTTACCTAAAGCAGTTACAAGAATCAATAAAGACATCAGGTAATAATAATTCTCTAATGGTGATGATTGACTCCAGTTTGAGGCAGATTGTAGCTCATTCCATTTAAAAGGTGCATAATACCTGAAACTAGTTCTGCCAACGTTAGTGTGGCTCTCTAAAGTCAGATTGGCACTGGATCGTGTACTGAGGTTAGTGGATTTAAATGAGAGAAGAGTCCGTCCAACCTCCTGATACAGAGAACAGTGATGAGTCCTGAATTAGTCATTGTGATAAACCGTAGTCTTCCAACAACTGGAGACATTTACTGAGGTAAAATTTGACAACATTTTCAAAACAAAACTGCAGAAGGACCAATAACATTAAAATGTTCTTATGAAAAAGACAGTTACGGTGCTACATACTTGGTGTATGTCACCTCCTGTACAAGCTGGTTTACCTGCTGGCATCTCTCCTGCAGCTCCTGCATCTGCGTGGCTTTGCTCCGGAGCATCAGGGGGGAACTCAGACCCCATGGCCCATTTGGCTGCTTCATCCTGCTCCACATTCTCCCAGCCCTCAACATCTGGAAACACGTCCTCCTTTATTGACTGTTTCTACAGACAGAGCAGAAATTAAAATTAAATTTGCAGATTTGGTACTATATGTACAATGCGTTTATCAATTATTATTTAGATTATTCAACCAATGCTTTTGAGTGCGGATAATTTCAAATGCCCATCACAAGTTTCCAAAGCAGAGCAGGAATCCTTACCGCACTGCTGCCACCCATGAAGGTGCCAACCAGTCCTTCCACCACGTCCTGAGCAGCTTTGACTCCTGTTCCCATGGTGGAGTTGCAGGCCATTAACCGGAGCTGTTCTCCCTGGGTGGCCACCAGGGCAGACCCCACTTTACCTGCCCCACGCAGCACCTGGAGGACCTCTGAGAGCATCACTTCATACAGAGACATGGGAGGGGAGAGAGAGAGAGAGAGAGAGAGAGAGAGAGAGAGAGAGAGAGAAGGATGTTGTAATATTAAGAGTCTAAAAGACACACCCACCTAAATATTCTTTAACGTAAAAGAGGCAAATGTTTGCAGGATAGTATCACATCTCTGAGGACATTAGTAACGTGGTGGGTCAATGTAAAGACTCTTGGGACACTATGCTCTCCTCCCACTACATGGTTTAACCTTGGATGTGATTGGCAGCCCATGTTTCAACGCATGCTAATGTGTCGTGAGCACGTGTCCCTTACACAAACTATGCAACAGAGAACGACTTGTAAATACAAATTTACAGAATGAATGATCACAACTACGTACTGTTGGGTACGTTAACTTGCTTATTAGCTAGCAGCTATGTAGTAGTTAGTGTTAACTATGTTGTGAATCATAAGCTAGCTACATCCAAACACGTATTATTCACGCAGTTTAATTTTCCACATGAATAAAATACGTATTGAATATCAGTATCTTGTGTTAGTAAATGAAGAGACTCACTGTTCATGGAGAGGAGGTAGCAGGGTTTTCTCGGTGGCTGTCCTCTCTCACTGCTCTCTACGTCTCTGTTTTGCAACAATTCAACACCCGGAAGTTAAAATTGGACTGACGTGACCGAGAACCAACCAGGATCCGAGTTTTAATAAGGAGGCGGAAATTAGAGGGTCAAACCGGAAACAGTGGTTTCTTTTGACCAATAGCAGGGCAGAACAGCAGATGATGGGCGTCAAAGGCAGGACAAATAATAATACAAGGCGGGTCTTGAATGGAACAACGTCCAATGAGAACTGAGGGGGTGTTGTCCTTGTGAAGGGTGCCTACAAACACGTGCAGTGACCAAACCCCACAGGTATTATGATTTGTGGAGGATTTGCGTGATTCTCTGTACCCATCAGAGTGAAACACTAAGCATGGCATGAGAAAAGAAGACACTGACTGGTCTAATGGACATCATTGAGGTAGAAATACTGATAGTACACATTGTAGATTAAACTCCATCCAGTTGTTTGTGTCCCTCTGCTGGACTGACAGGGTGCTGCCCCAACCTTTTGCCTGTCTCCTACCTTTTCTAGTTACAAACGTGTGTTGAAACATGCAGACAACTGTGACACACGTATAGTATCGCCTCATCACTACTATGCAGACTGAGACTTTAATGTGTACTATTTAGTGTGTAGATAGTTGTGGGGAACAGCTGGTGCTGAAAGGTTAATTTCTAACTCACTGGCACACACTGGCTCTAGAGGATAAAATGAAACTTTAATGATCCCTAATCGCGGCAAACAGAAAATTGTAACTAAACTAAGGCACAACAAGGAGTTAGTGTGGAAACAGAATAAGAAGAGATATAGTGACATATGCTAAATAACAACAGGACGAAAACAATGAAAAACAATGACTGATAAAATGTGTATATTATTATCATGCTAAAAATATAGAAAATTTGCTGTGTGAAATACTGATGACGAAAACTATTAAGACAAAAATGTACATGACATACATGGAGTATGGTGTAAATGGGCCATATAGGTGTATATGGAAGTTTTCCACTTGGCACAGTTTGACACCCTTTAATGTGGTCCAGAGTAGAGAGTGTGGAGAACAAAAGACTGTATGTAAAGATATTATTATTATTATTATTATTATTATTATTGCATGTCTTTCTGTACAGTCTCTGGGGGGAGGGGGCAGCAGAGGGGGGAGCCGTGCAGGCGCCATATATGGGCACACCACCGACTCTGCATCGCTATTGGCTGCGGGCCTTATGCAGCTGCTTGTCAACAAGATGGCCTTCCTCCTCTTGCCGTTTGACACTGATTATTTTGGTATCCCCGAGAACAACATACCGTAAAAGCTAGTGTCCCTCCTGAAGAGATAGTGGGAGAGGAGCTGTTCAGAGTCCTAACAAGGCGCACAGTCAGTCAGACTTTGTTCAGACAGCTGACAGGCACACCAGCCTCGACAGCAGCCATCACTAGACCAGGCTGGTAACAGAAAGTAGCTGCTGGCTAATGTCGACGTTAGCTAACATTAGCTTAGCTACGTGGACGCGGATAGTTAGCCCGTGTCACCTGCATTAACCAGACTAACCGGTTTGGTTCGAGCTAAATACAGCGAGGAAACACTTGTCATCGATCACTTGCAAGTCAAGAAGGTTGTCTGTGGAGGTTAACGCTGCCAAGGTAAGGAGGCTAGCAACGTACAGTGTTGAGGGTTTTTTTTTTATCTTGTTAGCTTGCTAGCAAGTACTTGTCATGTTATTATGCAGGTAAGTTGTGCTATTCAATTAGCTCGCTAGCTAATGACGGGCCGACCTATCTATTCTCAACTACCCATTAACAATCTGGCTAGATTAAAGTTATAGAAGCGCAGTTTATTTGGGGCTAGCTGGTGTTAAATATTTATGGACTGAAAAGCACACCAGGTCGCAACAACTGGACCATCAAGGCGCTCAGTGTTTGCCTACGACGTTAAGCTAACTCTCTGCTAGTTGGGTAACTGAACCAGCTGGCACAGTGTTGGTTCATCAGACAGCCAACGGAGATTGCTGCCATTAAAATCAACAGTCAGATGATGATGTTGTTGCTGCTTTCTGTGGTGTTTGGGACTCCACACTTGTTGGTTGTCAGTGTGGAAATTGGCATCATTTCAGATAGTTGTGTAGGTGATCAGGTTGTCCAAAACAGAGGGAGTTATTGTGACCTGCAGGCCTTCTTTGAACCACAGAAAGAGCTGTTCAGTGAGTGACCCTTCGCATTATATGGAGTGTTCTGATGTTGCACATGGGATAAGCTAATTGAGGTACTGTGTGTTATGTTTGGGTGAACTGTCAGGCTTAAAATCTCACATTACATTGCTATAATATGATCAGTTTTGTTGGGTCTGGAGTCCCCCACTTGCATAAAGTACTGTCTGATCATAAATGATTTGCTCTCTTTCTATTAGATGACTGAGTAGTATAATTCACTACGGTGACACAGTGGTCTGTGATTGTGGTATCAAAGCTTGCATCAAAGTCTAACTTGTGACGATGTTACAGTTCACACACACAGAGCCCTGCATCGTAGCCACTCTCCTGGGTGTCCTGACTGACTCTCCATGTAATCATGTTCCTGAGCAGACTGCTGGAGGGAGGCACTCGGCTCGGTTGTTCAGATGACAGTCCGCAGCAAAGCTGGCCTGCTGGCTGCTCTTCTGTTGCATTGTCTTGGAGAGGGAGTTGAGCTAAGACTTTTTGGCATGCCTCAGCGTTATCATTCATGAGCTTTTGGCCGTGTGGCTGTAATGCTGAGAACAAGAGTGCGGGAGAGCTGGAGGATAGCGTGGGGGGGCTGAGTTGTTTTGCCATTAAAAGGCTTCCCGCTTTGCAAGGGTTGCCTCAGACTATGACTTGATAGGTTTAAGAGAAAACAACACAAAGTTTTAAATCACAAGCGTTGAAAGCGGCACTACGTGTGCTAATCCAAGTTGTTAAATCACAAATTGGCATTAAACGAGGTTGTGGTACACTGTGTGTTCTGAGCTGCACGCACCTAACATAGTGAAAGTGCTATCCTGGTGCCCAGCAAAACATCAGTTCTAATGTAAGTGGACAAAGCTGTCAAATATCTCACTGTCCAGACAGCAGATCAGCACCTTGTTAACATTTGAAACATTGTGAGTGTGGTGTGGATTTTTGACTGCATCAGTAATCCACAGGCATTTGACTGTGACAGAGCAGTGAGTAATCCATCTGTGTATGTGGACATGTTTCACAGTGTTTGAAAACCTATTGAGAATCTCCCAGACAGAGAAGGAATGATGTGCTGTGCATTATCACTGTTATGCACATGTAGGCTAAACACATACATGTCTGATCTGGTCCACTTAACCGCACTCTTCTTTGATTTTAGAAAGACAAATCTGTAGTATGATTTGGCCTATTTAATACACCTACTACTCTTAAAGCTTCAGTAGCTCCATCACTGCACACCGTGGTACAGTAGTCACTGTCATCCATTCGTCGACATGTGCTACCTGCTGCCTACGTAGGTCTGTATGTGGGGAAATAGTTCAGTGTTTAGATATCCTCATCCACTTTTCACAGTTAATTTGTCAGACAGCTTGGGTACCTAACGATGCAGACCCCTGTTCTGTGGTGGCGCTGTGGATTTGAAGGATTAGGTTGATGCAGAAAGCTTAAAGCCAAACCCAAACCTTGAATTGCAAGAACTGATTCAAACAAAGAGAAAATAACGGTAATAGTAACTCTGTACTAACTTAGACAGAATATTGTGTCGTGCTTACAATGGATTGACAGCTGACTCTTCACCTGTGTCTGGATGTGAGATAGTGGATGGGACCGTGTATAAAAGGAATAATTTACAGGCATATACATTTCTGGGCGTCTATTCAGTAGTTTGTTTGGTAGGTTCATTTCCAGCAGCGGTCTGACCTTTGTTTAATGGTGGCATTGTTTGTACTGACCTCTGGCTCATTTTGTGAGAGCAGCTGAATAAGTCCATGCATTTTTCAATAAACATAAACCCCAAACAAATGGATGCAATTGTCATCCAAAGCCACAAAACTGAGCTTTTACGAAGACCCTCTTCGGAGTTGATAGGATCAGAAAATAATGCTGTGTAATATGGATGGAGAAACAAAGCTTTTCCAACATAATGAATCATCCCTGCACAGAAAATCTGGGGAGCTGCTGTCACTGTAGCAGAGCCTTGGAGAGGCCAGCACATTGCTGGCATCTAATATCTGATTGCTCATGCTGCTACCTCATGCCTCGTTCTCATGGTACATTCACGCTGCAATCTGAAATCTGTTAGCACATGTAACTGTTGTATGTCTGAAACTTGGTTTTTAAACGTGATGCTGCGTGTCTTGGCCAGGACACTCTTGTAAAGGAGATCTGTAATCTCAGGTCGTTTTTTCTTCTTATTGAAAATGTCATCCTCATCATGGTGAATACCAGTTCAGCTGGTCACAGGATAGAAGTGCTGTCACTGATTTTCACGTATGTTGATGTCGTCAGGTGACGTCTCAAGCATTAAACAGGGATTTGATGGACAGTACAACATGCCAGAACTTGCTGCTGGTCTGAAGTTTATGAACCGTGACAACAGTTGCATTTTCTACTGATCACAGAGAGCAGGAGGTGACAGACCGGAGGGTTAAGCTGCTGAGGCCAACAGGACTAGCCTGTGTCCCGCTCCCTGCCAAATGTTGGCTGCTCTGCCCAGTTCTGTTCATGGCCAATCAACACAGGAGGTGGAAGAGATGATTTCCATACATGTTTTCACTTTCAATGTTGATGGAGGTTAATCTCAAAACACTTTTTTCTTTGTAAACAGTGTTTTCAGGCGTATTCAGGCCTGCTCCCCAAATAGCCACTAGTTAAGGTGGCAGTGTGTGTGTGTGTGTTTGTGTGTGTGTTTTGTAGTGGAGCACTGCAGTGGGCAGCCTGTCTCACTTGTGGCCTCTTATAATACCATCAGCCTGTTATGGCGCAGTGAGAGGCAGGGAAGAGGAGCTGATGGAAAGGCATTAAAGAATAAAAGTCGTTCAGGATATGGGGTCATGGAGAGAAAGGCCAGTAAAAAAGGTTCACTGCTTTTTTTTTTTCTCTCTCTCCCAACAGTATAATCTGCCTGCTCTTAGCTGAGTTGTTACTGTGTGATTACAGTGGAAGCATTTGAATTGGTTCACCACACTGTGTGGGCGGTGTTAGAGCCACTCCATTAGTCCAAATGTACGAAGCACCACCCATCCAGTGACAGTGTGTCTGACAGAAGCACAACAACAGTGACTTTTTTAAAGCCCGTGGACTGAAGGAGGCTGCTGGTTAGAATGGTTAAAACTCAGACCAATGAAATATATCAACTTTTACAAAATGAGCTCTTAGATCAATTTACTGCTGCACATCAGATTGTTTAATGAGCTATGCATCCGTCTGTGGGATTTTCAACTGCTGTAATACACCACAAACACCAACACTTGTGTCGGGATTAGTCCTTGCCTTGACATCTGAGGATGTTCAGGACCGTACATGTTCTATTGAAGTCGGTATTATTTTAGACTGTTGCTTTTTGGGTGTGTGTGTACATCAAATTGAGCTAGCACAAATGGTTTGTAACCTGCCAATAACGAGACTGACAGCTTTTGTCAAATTGCTTCCACAATATTCTATTTTATTCTATTCTGCTCTCCGATTTGCTTATCTCCTGTTTCGATATGGTCATTTCATACTTGGTTGTCGATTCAACATGTATTGCAATTTTGTTTACTTTTTCTTAGCATTGCATCATGGGAAAAAGTAAAAAGTCATACACCTGTAGATACTGTATATCATGAGGCTTATTTCCAAAAACGATGCAAATCACATGTAATCAATGACTATTCAGGTTTTTCTGTGGCGGCGCATCTACACCAGTGAACATGGACGTGCCCAGAAAAACATGGTGGCGGCGAACAGTAGGAATAAGGGGAAAGAGAGACACTCGTCCATAAGTCGCTTCCTCTGCGGAGAGATAGTAGTTTGAACCTTCGGTTTTGTTTTTCTCTAAGTGGATTTGACCTCACATTACTGTAGGCTACAACGATAAAAGCGGTAACCTCTTTTCACATCTACTTAGTCATTAAAACATCGTTTCATGGTTAATCGTTTTTTTTACTTGAATCAGAATAATTTTTCCCCACCCTTTTACCACTCCTCAGGATGTAGCAGGCAATCTGTGAATGTAACCCTGTCAAAGAGAAGAATTGCATGGAAATGCTTTTTTCTGTTGATCTCACTGGAGCTGAAGGAACGTGAGGACCTGAAGAGATGCTCTACACAGACAGACAGAAAGTAACAGTACACTACAGTAGAGGGTTAAAGAAATTCAAATCAATACTAATGTAATGGGCACCTTCACCCTGTGATCTGTTTCATCTGAATGTTGGGCTTGTAAAACAGGTGGGCTGACACTCCTTTTAACAAGCTAACAGATTTTTAATCATGCTTTATATGGGACTGTTTGAAGGCTGTGTCTGCGTCTAAAGACTTGTACTAACGGCATAATGAGGTTGTTGTGTATTAGCTGCTAAGTGAGGAGGATATTAAGCATTTAATCGTTCACACCAGTCACTGATGTGCTTTTGGCTGTTTGGAACAGCAAAACTATAATATTGATGCACAATGGTCTTACTGATCTTAGGCGGGAGATCCCACTGCTTTAGAGTCATTGAAAGGAGGAAAGCACTGTCCAGTTAAATCAACATGGTTAAAGAAAGCAGCTGAGTACTGACAGATGAGGTGGAACTGTGGGTCAAGCTGTTCTTAGATGCAGCGGGGGCCTTCAGATCAGCACTGAGCCAAACATGGTGCTTCACTGCCACTTGTTCCTCTCCTGAGCATGCAGGCACGTTCCTGGCAGCCCCTACAGCTGGCATAGCTGCAGAAGCAAAGCATGCCGGGTGGACAACGGCTTTCCCCCTTAGCCTGTAGCACAGGCTCTTTGGCAGGGAGAAAGGGGTGAGGACAGCAGTTTCACTACTACACCCTCCCCCCCTGCTGTTAGCTAAAAATAGGTCCAGCATATGCCTGTGTGCTCCTCCCTGTGTTGCCTTCTATTAAGCAAGTCCTCTTTGAAGCAGTGAGATGCACAGGGAGACAGAAGAGTCCATTCGGAGCTTTTGTGTTCCAGCTTTCATCTGCTGGCCGCACACACCAAACCTGAAATGGAATCCCTTTAATTTGATTTTGAGGCTCCAAAGCGGGTACATGATGATCTTAGCACACAGGAGCAAATGTAATTCTAATTGAGTTTGGCCAAAGTAGGAGGCAGGCGAGTCGTGATTGGTTCACTTAGTAGTCTGATGATGGTCCTGTTCTCTCCACTCTGGCGGCTGGACTGCTGCTTTACACTGATAATGCTCTGTCTGAGTTGTACCTCCAGGCAACTATTCAATACAGCCTCAATTGGTCATTGATTATCTGAATTGATCCAGGCCGTGCCGATCATTGTTTCTCTAGAGATATGAAGTCTGATTTCAGTGACTGAGCTGTTTTCTCTTTTTTTTTTTTTTTCTCCCATCCTTGCCTCCCTCCTGGCCTGTATTCCACCCTGTCCTCTCATCTCTCCCTTTCCTACTGATGCAGGTTGTATGCGCTGTGTTGCCGGGGAGCTCGGTGACAGGCAGTGCCCAGCAGGTCGGCACTGGGACACGGAGCTGACGATGAGAGCTCTGGCTCTGGGTGCTTGCTGGCCAGCATAGATGCCGATATGCCCCGGTGGTCCGCATCCTGATGGACCGAGACACGTTCTCCCACATCCGTCTGTGGTGCCCACGCCCCTTTGGCACCTACTCCCAGAACAAAGCTCGGAGCCCAGGCTCAGGGGGCAGCAGTGGAGGCGGTGGTGGGACAGGGTCCCCCTCCCTCTGCAAGGCTGAGCCCTCTCCAGGTGCCAGAAGGACGGTGGATGGAAGTGAAGATGGAGGGATGATAGTGGGGGTGCAGGAAGAGAATGGTGAAGAGGACGATGTGGGCTCGGAGAACACTCCACCAGAGCCTGAGCTTGTCTCCAGCTCCTTGACACAGAGCCAAGCTCCTCCTCCCTCTTCAGCACCTCCCTCGCCTCCCTCTTCCGGGTCACAGATGGAAGATGGCCGCGTGCTGTTAGACACCTGGTATGTCATTAAACCAGGCAACACCAAGGAGAAGATAGCCTTCTTTGTGGCACACCAGTTCAGTGGAGCAGGCCAGCCCAGACCCAGCGCCATGAAGGTGAGGAGCTGAGACACCGTGTGTTTTTTGTACGAGAATTTAGTGCCCGTTTGGGTGTCTTTCAACTTAATGTGAATTATTTTACAGGTTAAAGGTAACTGGGCAACGGACTGCAGTAAAGCCAAAAGACGGAGACGGTGCTCATCCTACGACCCTCCAACTCGCTCCCAAGCCTCAGAGCCTCACGTCAGCCATGACTCCCCCCACGCGCCTCCTTGCAGTGATGAGCCACCTTTAGGAGGGGTGAATGAGACAGACCTGCTGTCAGTGGCAGAGATGGTTGCCTTGGTTGAGCAGAGGACCGCCATGGCCCTCCAGGGGATTGTGGCGGTTCATGGGACCCAACACAACCACCAGCCCCCTACTACCACCCACAGTCCGGGCCTTACGTCCCACCAGCACCCCCTCCTCCGGGGCACAGTGTCAGACCCCACTCCTGTGGTGTTTGTGTCCGACAGTTCAAATGGCCAGCCCTCCAAAGAGGCCCCAGAGTCATCATCTCCCATCCACACAGACCAGGAGCTAGATGAGCAGCAGGAGTCGTGCAGGGTAGCCCAGGCCATCGCGCACTTTGAGTCCCAGAACCTGGAGAGTCGGCTGCATCTGGGCACTGGTCCTGGAACAGACTCTTCTAATCGAGACAGAGAAACGGAGTGTAGGAGAGGAGGGGAGTCTGGAGTTGTAACCCCTCCTCCACCCCCCAGCCACAGTCATGGCGAGGTTAGGATAGCTTTCCGAGTGTCAAACCTGGACCCGCGGTCTCAGTTGGAGCCAGCTGGCAGGTCCCGCTGTATGTTTATGAGCTGTGGTGGTGGTGGTAACCAGGCAGCAGCCAGGGCCAAAGAGAAAATCACCTGTGACCTCTACCAGCTCGTCAGCCCCTCATCCAGAGACCCCAGTAGTCTGCTGCTCGCCGCCACAACTGCTGCCCCCAAACCAGATGGAGACCTCCATCACCCAGACAGGCAGGCCTGTGGCAGCCCAGACCAAACCCAGGATCTTTCCTCTGGGGAGAAGAAAGCTGTGGGTGTGGGGAGGGAGCGGGTGACGGGCTTCCATGTGGAGGTGGTGGTGACAGGTGCTGTGGACCAGTGTGTGTTTTATGGCAAGGACAGTACAGAGAATGTGCAGGAGGAGACGGTGTGTTTTGCTATGCCTGGTGGGGGAGGGGGTGGCGGGGGTGTAGGCAGCTCCACAGACCCTTCATTAGATGATCCTCCTCCTGGACAACTCTTCTTCCTCCAGCCTCCTCGGGGCCCAGAGGAGGATGCTAAAGGACCAGGCGCTGGCAATGGGTCAGGAATGTGGTCTTTGGACTGTGCCAACAACAACGGCCCTGGGACGGGGCTGGCAGTGGGCTCAGGTGAGCGGGAAACTCGACCAGATTCTCCCAGCACTGGGGAGGACTGCTCAGACCCCTCACTGTGTCGACTCTACCGCCATGTGTCCCATGACTTCCTGGAGATCCGCTTTCAGATTCAGCGTCTCCTTGAACCGCGCCAGTACATGCTGCTGCTGCCTGACCACATCATGGTCAACATCTTCAGCTACCTGCCGACGCGCTCGCTGGCAGCCCTCAAGTGTACCTGCCACTACTTCAAGGTGTTGATTGAGACTTATGGGGTGCGGGCAGTGGATTCACGCTGGAATCAAGACCCCCTCTACAGGGATGACCCCTGCAAGCAGTGTAAGCGGCAATATGAGCGCGGGGACGTTTCCCTGTGCCGTTGGCACCCCAAACCTTACCACCACGACCTGCCTTACGGACGCTCCTACTGGATGTGCTGCCGGCGCACAGACAAGGACACGCCAGGCTGCCGTGTTGGGCTCCATGATAATAACTGGGTCCAGCAGCCTGCTGATGGCTCTCAGCCCATTCGTACCAAGAGGGAGGACAGGAGGGAGGAGGCCAGGTAGAGAGGAGGGAGTACACCTGACCTCCCAAGTATCAGCTCTCATCTCCTCCTGCTTACCTCCTCCTTCCTCCCTCTCATCTGTTTAGAGGATGAACAGGAGTAAAGAGAGGAGTACGACTGTTTTTCTTTGCTCCAGCACTCCCTTCTCATACTTGCCCTCAGTGGAGGGAGGTTGAGAGGTAAAGAAGGAAGAGAGGTGTGTTGCTCTCCTTTCCTTTTTTTTTTTCAAGCCCTCCAGAGTCCCTCTCTCCCCCCATTGTGCTCCAGAGTGGCACCATGTAAGAGTTTGCCCACCAGGGTTGGGGTCCCCTCCTGCTGCTGTCAGCCGGTCAGCCCTCGTTCTGCCTCTCGCTCTTTCGGGTTTCTGTCTAACTCCGTACATGGTTGTTAGGTCATTCACGTGAAAACTTTGCAGTGTATTTGATTGAGATTAGCATTCATAAAGTGATGCATAGAAATGTAATGCCCAAGAGCCTGCTTACTGTTCCCAATACTTGTTCTATGTTCTGTGCTGTATCACAAACTTCATGTTAGCTGTACAATGGTGCTTCAAGGAATGAGCTGTACCGAGTCCAACAGATGTCAAAGTTTTCAGTGGTGGAATGTCCAGCATTGCTATAGAAATGTGATTGTATAAAGCAAACTTGATCTCTCCGTTGTACAAGGTCGCCATTTGTACGTGTCCTGAACCGCCATGCGTTTCTATCTCTCTGAATGTGCTGTAACGTTGTACTATGTTGATCAGTCCCCTGATAATGCTGCTGAACTCATTGCCTGTGTCACTGACGTTACCCCCGGAACAGCCATACTATTGGTTAATGACAGGCACAGTCTCACCACACCGAGCGCTGTTCTTGTCTTTGTTTCAGAGTGGACCCTAACCTTGCTGACCAGCCATAAAGCGGAGCCAACGAATACTTTCTGGTTTACAGAGAATTATGGGAGATGGACTTGATTGCTTAAGACCTGTGGGATTGAATGGGATTTAAAAAGAGAAACTTGATGTCACTTTGGAAAGGCCTGATGTCACTTTTTATGGTTTGATTGACTTGCTTGTTTGCCATTTAGTTTTTCTTTTGTGTTGTTTGGCTGTTTTACTGGGGAATGTGTCAGAGGATGTTTGCTGTTGTTCTTGCTTTTATTCTTGAGGACTGTGTTCTCCCTGTATCGGTCGGTCACCCTACTCAACCTGCAAAGATGTATTTTTTTGAAGACTCCATCTTTGTTTTAACCCCCAGCTCTCTTCCTTCCCTCCTCCGATTTGGCACAGGGCAGTGTTTTGCCAAAGCCATCATTTATGCTTCGAAGTGGGTGAAACCAACTACCGCAGACCGCAGAAACTCTCTACACCAGCTTCCAGCCTTAAAAGCCCCCCTACCTCTCACCCACCTACAGGAGACTGAGGCGTCGGATACCTCACGAGATGATTTGAGTACTGGGAGTTGCACAGGAGGCTGTAAGTGGCTGGACTTCAGACGCTCCATAGTCTCCACCCAGCTCCACCCATAACTCTGTGTGTGTGTGTGTGCGTGCGTGTGTGTGTGTGTGAGTGTAAGACAAACAGTGCCTGGTGACGGCTCTGACTCTTCATTCTTGGAAAACCTCCTTTCTCCCCCCACCACCCTCCCTTCCTTTCTGTCTCACTCCCCCACCCCTGCAAGCTGACTGACTGGACATTTAAAAGAACTGATGAGATGAATGATGCTCAAACTCTGCATGGAGGTGGGAAGATGGTTGGGTCGTCATGGGAGAACTCTGTAGGTTCCAGACATGTACAATGCTAATGGGAAATATCTGCTTAAATAAAAACAGAAGTGATGATTAAAACTGGAAATCTGAATCACGACCTGCTCTGTGTGGTGTCTGCTGAGTAAATACCAGGCCTGCAGCCAGTGGTGTCTTTAAAGCTGTTCACATAACAGTGATTGATTAAGTCATTTGTCCTTTTACAGTAACAGTGCCTATCACACGTTATCAGAGCTGAACTTAGTGTGACCTCCAGCTTTCAGTTGTATGGGACACTTACTGTAAGTTGAACAAGTCAGAAAACTCTGAAAATAAATCTCAAGGCTACTTGAGGCTTTAGCTTCCAAATTATATTCTTTTTGCTCTCACCTTTTATTTCAGTGCCAGAAGCGGACGCAGATTGACTTGTGATTGAATCATCATGTAACAGTATACAGTAATACAGCACTCTACGACATAACTCATTTTAAATTGCATTACACGTGCTCTTTGAAACACACTGAAGGATCCCATCCTTCTGTGCTCTCCAGAGCAGTGAGACTGTAGGTAGTGTGGTAGCATGACCGACTGCTTGGAACTGTGAAAACATCTGAGATTGGCACTGTAGTGACATGTAATGGCCAACAGGTGGCAACACTGAGTGCTTTGGCGATTGACTCAGTGCATCATCCCAATGAAGTGGCACCTAATAACATCCACGTCTGACTAGAGTGAGAGAGCGTTAGGCATAGTAACCCCACATCAACACTGCTACAGCCATCATGATGAGAGCATTAGTGTCCACGGTGGACTTCCACACTGGGTCCTCGCTGATGTCGGGCAGCCTCTGTGGTTCCACTGGCATGTCGTCGTCGCGGGTCTGTGAGCTGCCACCACTCCCGCCCCACAACCGACCAACCAGGTGACAGATGCCAGACTTCTCGTCGTCTTCAGCCGCTACAGGGAAGAGGGAGGAGTCGGGACTGTCTGTGAGCGTTATGTTCATTCAGTTTGCCTTTGTGACTTTGTGTCTTGCTCACCTGCATCAGTGTTATTCTCCCTCAGCCTGTCCTCTGCAGCCCTCCGGGCTCTTCTCTCTCTCTCCTCCTGCTGCTCCCAGTCCAAATCCTTCCTCTCCTCCTTGGAGTGACGCAGGCTGAACACCAGGCGATGGAGCTGAAATGAAAAGTAGAGCATTTATCTTTTAAACACAAATCAGGTTCCAAATGAACACAGTTTTGTCTTAAAGAACTTAATATAACAGTAGTGAAATATATGACTGTTACACACACCTATGTGGTCTTAGGTCTCAGTGAATCATTGTAAGTACGAGCTTACTTACGTGCTGATCCTCTATGGGCTGGGTGCAGTAGCTGACCACCAACACCAGCAACGATGTACAGAAGAAGAGTATAATCGCGAAGTGGAGGTAATGGATCCCACACACCAAGAACGGGCAGTTAGAGGGGAAAATACAGCTGCCAGTACCGAACCAGAACTCGGGCAACATCCGACACAGACCCATCACCAGGCCACCTATCAGGCCCCAGAACGCACCCTGGAGGACGTGTGATTTCACCAGGTGTTTTCTCAACAGTAACAGAATGGTTGGATGTGATTCCTGTGCGTCTGTCATCTCACCGTCTCATTGACCCTCTTTACAAACACAGCCAGGAGGAAGACCGAGGCGATTGGCGGAGCCAGATAGCTTGAGACTGACTGGATGTAATCGAACAGCTGACCGCTCTGAGCTGCCTGGACAACTGGGATCCAGCAGATACTGATGGCTACGATGAACAGAACCCAGACTCTAAAGAGGAGAGGGAGAGGAGGAAAGATGAGGGAGGCTGGTGATGCATCCAAACCTATCACGAGTCCACAGTATCACACATTCTTACACCACAGACCCGAATGCTCAACCTCTTTTACATGCATATCTAATGTCCAGTTGAAGAACATGGTTTGTAAACTACAGTTGGAGAAATCTAAATGGTTTGAAAGCCTAGAAGTTTAAGGTAACATTTCTTTACTGTAACGCCGTCCATTTACCTGCCGACAATAAGGAGCTCGCGCTCGGTGGCCTGCGGTCTGATGCGAGTCCAGATGTCCAAGGTGAACAGGGTGCTGCTGCTGTTAAAGATGGAGGCCAAAGAGGACATGAGAGCAGCCAACATCACAGCCAGCATCAGACCTCGCAAACCTGCAGAGAGACAGACAGGCGGCAGGAGGGAAGGAGGGTGGAGGAAGAGGAAAGACAGAGAGAAACTAATGTGGTGAGTGGAGGGAGGACGAGGAGTGTAAGGTAGCACGTCGTCTCCTCCTCTTCCCGTTTAAGGTGGTGGGTGTAGTGTTTACTCACCATTGGGCATGATCGACACCACCAGTTTAGGATAAGCAATGTTGGAGCAGCCCACCTCAGTCCCACACACCCTCTTACACACCTCAGGAACAACACAGCCAACCTCATCTGCAGGTGGACAGACGCACACATGTGCACTGTAAAGATACGGAGTTCTTCCATGTACAGTTTCTTTATAAAAGTACATCCTATGATACTGTACCCGGTGACGTTTTCCCACAGACCTGGGTAGAGGACCCTGCTGATCATGCCAGGGAACACCATGAGGAACATGGGCAGCAGTTTGAGGTAGCCACACATGATGCAGCCGGCCTTCACGTGGGTCAGACTACGGGCTGCGAGGCACCGCTGGACTATCACCTGGAGAGGTACCAGACAGGACAGATCCGTCTGTGTTTGCACTCATCGTGTCGGAAATATTTCTAGAGAGCAGGGCAGGGAACATCTAGTGGAGGTTTGTGATTGAGCTCCAGAAGGTAGAATGGGGACGAGCTGGATTAGTTGATCAGGCTTACTTCAGTGATGCACTAGTGTTTCTTTAGATTACAGCCAAGTGTCTTGCAGTAGCTTTAGGGAGTCAGGAAGAATCTACAGAAATTGTTTCAAATTGTGAAACAGGTATTTACATTTTAAAATCTTCATGTGAACCCTTTTTAGTCTGATTACTAATCCTTGTCACCAACTTTACATAAAATCTCAAAAAACATGTAAATGCTAGAATTGGACAATCTAAAGAGTGTAGGGACACGTGGTATCTACAAACCAAACATACTAATGTTTCTTATTTTCCCAGAAGATACACACTTCTATGACATATTAGATATATATGGTGTGGTAATATGGTAAAAAGGTCTGGTCCTAACTGAGCTTTGGCCTCATATATAATCACTGTGTTTGGCCGGAAGCTGGTTGGTGTGTGTGTGTGTGTGTGTGTGTGTGTGAGCACAAACACCAGCTCTCTGTGTTACTTTGGACTGAGTGGGACAGTCACCTGGTCTGTGCACCAGTACCATCCTCCCACTATAGCAATCCCAAACACCACTCCAGGCCAGGGCAGGTCCCCTGTGGTGGGGTCCCTCAGCAGGCTGAAGGCGTCCTGTCTGGGGCTGTAGCAGTGGGGGGAGATGTTGTAGCGCTGGGGATCCATGGAGGAGAACTGACTTGGTGTAGCAGAACTGTATTTGGCCAGCAGAGCACCGTAGCCGCCTACTTCAACAAAGGCTGGATGTCGAAAGGAGAAAGGGTGAGCTTTGTGACATTTAAAGGAGAATATCTTCTGCTGGACCCTGGTTAGATTTATGTTAATGTGTAAAACAAATAAATGAGACTGTGAGCACACTGCGTTTGTTCTTTCCCGCTCAGCTCAATAGTCCGGGCCTCTCCTGTTGTCTGATGCTGTCCTAACTGAAGATATGAGTCAGCTGCTGAGTCAGCACTATCTGCCCCACGCATCACCAGTTCGTAAAAAGAGATGGTTGTTTCCCCTCCTCCGCCGGTTTCTACCCACTTCTCTCTCATCTGCCTCCTCCTTCGACTTCATTAGTGATCTCCACCAGGATTAGACTGATATATCCTTTCATATATATTCATACAGACCTGATCGATGAGATCAGTGAGGGTGTGTGGGGCGGCTGTTGTTGTCTCTGAGGAAGGTGCAGAGTTTTGTGGCTCTGCAGCGTCAGCATGCTGTACACTGCTGCAGTGAGATGAATGATTACTGACCCTAGTTAATCTCTCCCCTGCTGTGAAGCTAATGGGGGGAGTTGGGGACGCTAACAGGAGCCAAAAACATGAACTGTGTGTTGTGTGAAAGAAGAGATGATTTATTAGAGGATTAAATATGATGCTGTACTATTTGTACTCACAGAAGCCAGTAAGGACGAAGGCCCCGGCAATGATGACGAAGGTCTGAACTGTGTCAGTGTACATCAGAGCCGCCAGGCCTCCTGGAGAAACACAGATTCACACACCTTCAAACACAAACATTACCAGAAATCTTGACATTTAAAGGGATAGTTCAGCAATTGCATACTGCACTTCCATAAAGTTGGGAGACTTGCTAGAGAGGTTTAAAACTTTGGTGAAACTTGAAGCAATAGCGGCTGAGATGTCCTTATTTTTAGCTTATAATATGGGTCAAGCTTCTAAAACACCACAATCCTACATTTCCCACAGTGCAACAAATAGCATCTCTTCATAAAACCCTGTCTGCCCACTAAAGACCTACATCTTCCAACCTCTACACCCTCAGTTTGTAACACAGGCTTTGTGTCTCTGTACATTTGTGGTTTCCACTTCCAAGTCAAGATAACCCTGCTGTCATCACATCATCAGTGTTTTGTTTTGTGCCCTCCACACTCACAGAAGGCATTATTCAACTGTCCTACTGTCCCACAGGCTGAAAAAAAGTCAGTGTACTTGGAACGAGGGGTGTCACCATCCTGGCAAGTAAGCTGATCCTAGTGTAAAATTGGTGGAATTCCCCTTTAAGAAAATCTAAGATAACTTTAAGGACCAGGTTTAGTACACACACACCTGTAACAGTGTACACAGCTGTTATTAACAGCAGGCTGATGACGGCCACGTAGATGTTCCACCCTAAAGCCTGCTGGATGAACACAGCTCCTGAAAACATGTCCACCTGCAGGGAAGGAGGGGGGGGGGGGCACATACTGTGTGTGAATTCACCTGTTGTGAGACTAATAAAGGAATATCTCATCTTACAGCATATACTGTATGTAGTATATGTACTGTGTACACAGGTGGACTCACTGAGATCTTGGTGAAAATGTAGAGGAACAGAGAGATAACAGAGAGGTAGAGGCTGATCCTGGTCCCTCCAAACCTCTTCTTCAGGTACTGGGGCATGGTGATCACCTGACACCGCGCAGCACACACAGCGTACGTCAGCACAGGTCACGACATCAGTGAGTGAGTTAACACATGATGACACAGCCTTACCCCAGCCGTGAGGTAGACGGGCACAAACAACCAGCCCAGCAGCAGCACGATGAACAGGGCCTGACGCGTCACACACAGTACACGACTAATGAATGACACTCATGCACCATCGACTGAACCGCAGAGACGTACGGGCTGTGATTATACAACGTGACTCACATTCCACTCAAACCCTCCCACAGCAATGCCACTAGCCGCCCCAGTGCCGGCCAGGCCCACAAAGTGACCACTGCCGATGTTGGAGGCAAACAGAGATGCACCAACCTGGATATAAAAAGAGCATAGAAAAAAAAAAAGCCTGAGAGGAGAACAGCATCCAGTGTGAGGACTACAGCCAGAGAGGCCAAACAGAGGCATGAGTGCAAAGTGAGGCATGCAGAGCCAACAGAATGTTTTACAACCGTTTTTAGGAAGAACTGCACATTTGTGTTGTTTTCTGCTGCCTGAAAGTTCCAGCTGATGGACACTGATGCTGAAAATGCTACAGATTTAAGAGTTAAAACGTTTTAAACACACATTTTTGATAAGTCTTCACTAAAAGAGTTTTGTAAAGATATAAGCTGGACATTTTACAGTGTAAACTTGTCAGCGCCCTCTGGTGGACAAACTATCACAATGTAGTTTGTAACATTGTTAAGAAAAGTTTTATATACATATTAATTTAGTGTCTTTTCTTTGGCACTTCTGTGCTGAAACGTATTATTATAGGCCAACATACAGAAGAGTTTGATAACAATAAGATAATATCAGGCTATACATTTCTCAGCCTAGCTCTGTGGTGAACTCACCGGCCACCAGGTCATGGTGCGGCCTGCCAGGAAATATCCTCCAACTGTCCCACGATTGGTCCGAAACATGGACTAAAAGCCGGACAAGACAATTCTGTTATTCTCACAAAGCAACAGTGCGTCTCCTCCTTCACACGTTTAATCCAGTCATCATAATCTCCTTAGAATTACTCTCAGGTGTAACTCAGGTGCACTCACCCAGATGCCGACGCCAATAACCAGGATGAAATATCCACTGATGATGGCGATGTCTGCTGGGTTGCTGAGTGATGGGGAATTCTCCATCGCTCCGCTTATACCTGAGGACACTTTACGAAGATTTACCTGCAGCTTTGTCTCTATTAAAGCCTAAAAAATTCTCCTTCATCTGCATAAACGCAGCAGGCCAATATCAGTATGACCAGATGTCTAGAAGAAGACTGTGTGTGCAGGCCGAAGCACAGGTATGAGGTGGTCACTGTGAAGGGAGAACTTTGGCCAGTTGTGACAATGGGCACATTCAGCAGTTTATTCATTAGAGGAATTATTAACACCACCCCGTGAAAACCAGGCTTTCGGTCATACGGTTTTACAACAGTTTACATGTAGACATTAAACATGTCAAAGAGCCAAAGCACAAGATCAGAAGTTTATGTAAAAAAAGTCACCAGTAAAAAATCATGTAAGCAAATAGCCTTTTAATCATTTGAGAGCACTACTTTCATCAAAACATCCATCTGCCTTTTGGGTCACAAACTTCATTAGATTGTACAAATGAGGGCAGCTTCACTTCTCTGAGTGGACACACATTGTGGGGGGAGCGGGGGGTGGGGGTGGGTGGGTGTGTGCAAAGGGCTCGTGTTGAGCACATTTCAAAAACAAGCATGCGCACACAATCACTTTTCACACGTCACACCGTAAGCACACGGGGGGAGGGGGGGGAGAAAATGGGCTCATCTGACAATTCCTGGTGAAAATTCATCATTATTATTATTATAAAACTCAGTATTTGAGCTTTTGTACAAACACAAAGTGAAGCTCACATCTGTTAGCCGAACAGATAACGTCACATAAGACGACAAGAATGAAAAGCTGTGTGTTGTGGCCTGACTAGTGAACATATTACTAAAAGAAAGTTCAGCATCCTCTCAGTACTCATACTCAACACTTACATTAGCAGATGTCAAACATCTCACCTGTCCACTGCTGTAATGTAGTGTCCTATTATATTATACTACCGTTACTCTCACTCCCCAGGACTAATTATGTCCTATTGCCAGTTTTATTGTCTGCTAACCAAATACATCCTGGAGGATATTTAAAAAAAATATTGATTTATTTTGTGTATTCCTGACATGTTGGTGACTAAAGGTATGTACTGTATGATTGTTATGCATTAAAAAAGACTTAATATGAAGGCTGGGGACGATGATGATGATGATGATGATGATATAATTGAGCTGTAAAATGATGTGTGCATCACTGGGAAATGACTCGACTGTGGTGTTAAACATCTGCTGCCGATACTGACGCTGGGAAATCAGGGAAGTTCCACTGTGTTGTTCCTTAGGGGGGCTGAGTCACTCCAACACTTTGAGAGGCTGGTTTGACTGAAAATTATTACGTGTACTTTTGCTCCTGTGGCTCGGCTGGTTTGGCATAAATTAGTGGAAAAACAGTGGAAAGCTGAGTTATGAAACAAACCTGACCAAATCTGAGAGTTATTTTAGGGGGAGATACATGAGCTTCAGGAAACTTAGACATACCCACTTTGCAGGTGCAGGGTCCTCTACAGAGTCACACTCTCTTATTTCAGAAGTGAGAGCTGAAAAAAAAATCCAGTTTTGTCATTACAGAAGCGCATCCTGTCTCCATCCTAGTTTAGGCTGATCATGTATTTACAGTGTCTGAACTGTATCCGTGTTGTTCACCCGTCTAAAAGGTGTGCTTAAAAACTATCCTGACTTCTGAGTAATAATTCCCTGCTGAGTTTTGAGACTAGACTAGACTACCTTTCAGTGCTTTTCACTTCATCCGACATCACGTCTTCAGTTTCATGGACTAGAGTGCCTCCATGATGGCAAAAATTCCCAAATATCCAATTTGTTAACACCAGACTCAGTGATGGTAGGAGAGCTGAATACATTTCTAATATACCCCGAGTTCATCTGACGCACGATGGCTGAAATGTCTGGATTTGATCAATTTGAATAAATAAAGAGTAAACCAAAGGAAAAGAAGAACTGGCTCACAGCAAAACGACATGCTTCTGGGCAAACTTTTCATTGAATCACAATGTAAGAATCAAGTTACTTGATAAACCGGGTGCTCCGTCCTCCAGAAGAGGAAGGCCAGGCGCTGCAGTCGGAGCGAACATTACCATGTCAACAACAAAAACCTTTCAAATACATTTCAATAAATTAGGTGCAATGCTGCTGTGTTCAGATAAGTCATAACCTCCGTGCCAAACACATTCACCAGTCCTGTGGCCGGAGCAACTGGAACTAAGTGCTGCCGACTCAAGGAAAGACAAGCGCTCACCTGGTGGGAAGGTTTGGGAGGAGAGGGGTGCTGCACGGAGCGGTGGTCCGGACACAGGGGTACCGTACGCATGCTGGCTGACAAGGACAGTGTCATCAACATCTGCTGACTAAACCCCTGTGACAATGGACTTGCTACACTGAAAACACACACTGCCATATATCTATATGGAAGATGCTGTTCTGACTATCATCTTTAATTGTTCCATATTCTCCAGCCCTGTCTGCACATTTCTCCCGCTGCTATGCTCCACTTCTTTGTCGCTGGACCCTTACAAGAGCATTTAAGAATGTATGCTCCGTTTCCATCCAGTACAAAGACACTATCTGGTGAGTGTTTTAACACGTGGGGCTGTCATATTCAGGATCAGTTAGAGGGATCAGCCTGCCTGCCAAGTAAGACCGGTGTACGGGGATTTAGTTTCGAGAGGAGCGGTCACTGGGCAGTGTGGTGGGAAAGGTGGGTCAGACTGTCCTCCTGCTGTGAACGATGAACCTGAACAAACGAGCCTCTGATCTGCAAAACACATTGAGGTTTTCTGAACATCTGACTGATGAGGGATCAGTACAGGGCTTCAAGTCAAAGACATGAGGACATTCACCTCTTCACTCCTCACACTAAAACCACTAAAATGTCTAAATGCAAGTGTTTCAGGTGCATCTGTATAGCCCTTAACTGCAGTTTCATTATAAGACAGTGGAGCATAACATGGTCAGATATGTGCCGGTACCCTTGTGTCTAAACTAAACGCTGCTGACAATTCACAGCATTGAAATGGTTTCAAAAGTTATTACACCAGCAAAAAGCTGAAGATAGTGTTACCCCTTAGGAGAACATCGAAAAAGGCTCTTTTCTCTCTCAAAGGACTAAAATGTTTGGACAAAATCAGGTTACATTCAAGTGCATGTTGTCTGACTTTTAACCTGTTTCTGGCTCCACTTGCTCTCTGCCTGCACATGTGACTATCCTTAAGACACATCATAGGATCTGTCAGTGTCCAGTCCGTTATGGGCGTACACGCCATATTGGTCCCAGCTAACTAGTCAGCAGCCTTCTTGCAGTTTTCTTTGGCTAGTCTCAGTCTGGACAGAATGTGTTTCTTAGGGAACTTTAAAGTGGTACACCCAAACTGACTCACGCCTCCAGTGTCTCCGGGGAGTTTCTCCCGTCTCTGGACCCAGCTGCGCCAGCCGGGCTTCCAGCAGTACACGCTGTCATAGAACCGGGAGCCATTCTCCCCACCCAGCACATAAATCCTGCGTTTCCACCTGGCCACACCCCCAGCTGCAATCCGCCGCGGCAGCCCGGGAAATACCACAGGGCTCGGGGCTCGGTCGCTTCCACCACCGGCACCCCCCCGCTGCTCCGCACTGACCATCACCCCACCCCCAGTCACCTCCCTCTCTATGCCGGACCCCCTGCCCTCTCTGAAAAACAGCACACGCCCAGTGGCGTCCAAAGTCTCCAGATTGGTGTAGTTTCCGTCCAGGAACTTGGTGGTATCCCTCATGTATCCCCCAATGGCGCAGACCCCTCCTCGTACTGCTACTCCTCCGGCGAGGCAGGTGGCGCCAGAGTCCAGAGCCACTCGTGTCCAACAGTCAGTTAGGGTGTGATAAATAAGCACCCCCGAGTGGACCACAGCCCGGTTCTGTTCAAGTGTGGTTCCACCCAGAAGGTACAGCCGTCCACGTAATGCGGCGCAGGCAAAGGCGCGTAAAGGAAGCGGTAACCGAGGCCCCGGGGCCCACTGAAGTGTAGTCAGCTCCAGGGTCTCACTGGAGTCCAGCAGAGCTGAGCGGTTACTACCTCCCAAGGCATACAGTGACTCTCCACAGCCCAGCAGGCCTAGCATGGCCCGGGGCTGAACCATTGAAGGCCGCTCTATCCAGCGGTCCAACACTGCATCGTATTCATGCACGGCTGCAGACACAGAGCCTGTCCGCAGGATCCCCCCCGCTACAAACAGCCGGTCACCTAAGGCCGTACAGCCGGGACTCACCAGTGAACCCAGCGCCGCTAACTTCTCCCACTTCCCTGTCCGAGGATCAAAGCAGTCCACCGTGTAGTCTCTTGCAGCTAAATTCTCATCTTCCCGAGGCGTCAGGTCCACGCAGACGATCTTTTTCTCAAACATGCCCTCCCGTGGTCTCAGAGGTCCCCCGAGGCCCTCACCAGCTGCAGCAGGCCCCAACTCCTGGCTCAGTCTCCGGCTCTCTTCCTGGGACAACAGGCCCGGCCGCAGGTGGTGAAGCAACGCCGGCATGTGGGCGTAGCGATCTAAGGGCTGGTGCTCTGCCCAGCGGCGAGCTGCGTCGTACACCTCAGCTTCCGAGTCCACCCCGAGACGATCGGAGCTCAGCAGGCTGCCTAAGGTGCCGTGGTCCAGCAAGAGGAAGTCCTTCTGCCGGGCCACCCGGGGGAAGTGCTGGGCTACCAGCCGCAGTGAGGCACGCAGCAGCAGCTGGTCATGGTGAGAGCGAGCCAGAGAGTACATCCCCAAGCAGTTATCCACCGAGAGGTGCTCAAAGAGAAACCTGGACACATAAGGGTGGAGAGAAATTGTGAGAGAAGAGACAGAGGGGGAGAAGAGAGGTTTCAGATCAGGTTTGTTAACTCAACATTAAAGTGACGGCCCTCTAATGAATAAAGCTGTAAACTCGATCATGCGTCACTTTCAAGCAGCAGATTACCTGGAGCACAGGTCTTGAAGGGGCATGACCTGAAGCCGGTTGGCAGCCACAAACAGATCCTCAGCAGTGTCCAGAGAGAGACCCGCCTCGCCGGTGTACACAAACTGGATGACGGTCTCCATGACAGACGGCGTCACTTCCTCTAGTCGAATCTCTGTGAGGCGGGATTCCACCAGAGGGCTGGTGAACATGGCCCGAAAGTACGGACTCACGGCTGCGAGGAGAACTCTGTGGGGAGAGAAGGATGGTGGGGGATACGGAAGAACACAGAAGACAACCGTTTATGTGAAGGTTAAGACATTTCTACATTTTACACGGCTTAGTGTCTGTCTGTACAGTTACTCTTTGACACCAAAGAGCAAGATCTACGTTACAATAGGTGGTGAAATGATTATCAAATGAATATGCACTGAAAGAAAATAGATTTACTTGATGATTTAAGTAATTTATCAAGTAACCATAGTTATATTTGGTGGTTATAGTTTTGTAAATGGTTGGCCAAGACGCTCTTGTTGATTACTGAACAAAAAGGCTTCATGGCGGGTTTTGTCTCTAACGATGCCTTTGCAGGATGAAGCAGTCCCACCTGTGACACATGAACTTCTTCCCCTCCACCAGCAGAGTAACATCACACAGCTGCTGAGCATCCAGGAGCTGCTTCAGTCCTGCAACACAGCCGACAGAGGAGGGCGAGGACAGAGAGGAGGGGTGGGGGAAGCATTAGACAGGGCAGAGGGGGGCAGGCACAGAGGGGGTTTGGGCAAACAGGTCAAACTAAATGAGTCACTCTCTAACTACAAGTTTTCAAGTCCCCACGACAGCCCCTTATCCTCACCATGTGTGATGTAGTCTCCCAGCGGTGTGGTGCTGTCATCAGGGAAGTCCTCTTCCTCAGAGTCGCTGTCTGAGAGAGGCTCCGCTCCCCCTCCATCGCCATCCTGCCACGGCTGGGGGCGCCAGGTGACTGTGCCCCCCCGCACAGCATTCATCTGAGGTCCAGGAAGATGTACACAGACACTCACAGGTTAGTTATTACCACTTATAATAACATGTGATCAGAACAACTGAGGTGTCTCTCTGCCTTGAATGCAGCATGAATGTAGAAATGAGTGTTTCTACACTGAAATAAAAGAAGATGCTGTTTTTAAATGCTGTGGAGAGGCTGCATGCAGGGCCTGGTGGTAACAGACGGGCCTCTGTACCACAGAGAGAGGCCTTCAGAGCCGTGACCCAGATAACACTCAGTGAACATCTCTGCCTGAGAGGTTCATGCTGCAGCTCCATTAGAAGAGGAGGACACACTGGTGCCTGCAGTGTGTCTCCACTGGACCAGCAGGGTCCTTCATGGAAAATGTCTGGCTGAGATAAACTCCGGGGACATCTGACTGAGGTAGCTCACCTTTGCTCTTCTTCTCGTTTCCACCGTGAAGGCTGGTCGGGTCTCCCTCTCAGCAGGAACTGGTGCGGCAGTCTGGGGCAGGCTAACAGGATCCGAGTCCCCGGTTGTTACCAGAGGCTCCGGGAGGCTTCCCTCGGTCCCATCTGGGTGTCGCGGTGCTCCGGGCTCGGCTGAAAGGGCTCGTCCCGGCCTGTGGAGGACGCGTCAGGCTCCTGGCCCCGAGCACACCATCACCCCCGTTAACGTTAACGTTACTAACGGACGGACCAGACTAACATTAGCTTACAAAGGAGCCGTTCCCCCCCTTATACATCCACGGTTCCCCCGGCGGACAGAGGCCTGTCGTCCTGACACACTGCGGTCCACTTCGGCATCGTGACACCCGTCCGGCTCGGCGGAGGGACCGGGAGGAGGGCCGTTTTAGACCCCACAGGGCAAGAAATCGGAACTCGGTTCAGGTCCGGTCGGCCGCACTTGTCACGTCTCAACCGGATTACCGTTAAACTTCCGCTCATCTGATTGGCTGACCTTTGGCTCGTGACGATTGTTTGGAGCCGAGGCTTTTTTTTTTCTTTGGAAAAAATAAAATAAATAGAAATCTTATCCACCCCCTCTTTGACCACGGCTGTTCTGAATGACAATGCTGTGTTTTTAGAATAGTATTAAAATAAAGTATATTCGCTTTATCTTTGGTCAAATTCAGAAACACTCATTACGCATTCATGCTGCGTTCACAACGGATACGACTGTTTAGCGCTGCCTCGCTCCACAAGCAGCTAAAGGAGGAGATAAGAAAGACCAAGAAATGTGCTTTGTAATATTTGATGGTGATTTCGTTTAAGTGACAATATTTAAACATGAATTCAAGCGCGTGGAGAAAGGCTTGATCACATGTTTGACCATGAACCACCACAGAGAATAGTTATTCCTATTTCCCCTGAATGCAGCAGTGTTAACGGGACAAACATGGCGGCCCGCATGGGCATGGTGGTCAGGGCTGGAGCCGCTGTCCTAGCTCTGTTAAAGCCGGCAGGTCGACAGTGTTCCAGGCCGGGGACACATGTGTTCACCCCGCTCCGCTGTGCGCACGGAGCTCGCAGCAGTCTGTACGAGCATGTCCGTGAAGGTTACAGCGACAGGCCCGAGCTGGACATGAGAGCCGTGTGCGAGGACACCGACCGAGTGATGGCCAACGTAGAGAGCAGGAAGGGGGACCTGCGGGGGGACGACGTCCGGAAGATTGTGAGTGTTTCTGGATCTTCTGTCAGAAATACTGCTGTGGAGCTGACGGCTGGCTGTACGTGTATTACTGCACCAAAACATGTTTATTAAAACTAGTCTGATGAGCTGTGGTTGGCGTCTCTAACAAACACAGTGCAGTTTTATTTCTATTTCTGTGTCATGCCCACATGGGATTACAATACACCTGTATTTCATAACACATACATCTTGGTAACAAAGTATGTACAAAACATAAAGCATATCTTCTTTCAAATGAGATTTGAAATGATAGAATATACCAGCAGGTCACTATTGTCAAACACAAAATGACAGGGACATAGACAGTATGTGTAAGTCATTCCCAGTCTGTTAATATGTTGTAAAATAGTCATAATAATGGTAACTCATGTTTGAGTTAGAACTATGAACATCATTATTCTTTCATACAAACATTGGTTCAAGTAAATAAAGAGTGTCCATTGATCCAATATGTTGACACAAGAAGAATTGGACTCATCTGTGTGTAGCTCTCACCACACCTGCATGCTGTAAATAGCAGTTGAACCCTGTGTATTGAGCATCATGCCTTATTGTTCTCTGTAGCAGAAGGTCACAGTCGGGGAGAAACTGCCACCTCGTGTTGTTCATTCATGAAACTGTACTGTTGAATCTCCTCTCTTATTAAATCTACTAGCCACAGTAACACTTTACCTCATGGACACACTGATGATGGCAGAACTGCTTTAAATGGTTTTCAACTTCAATTTGACCTCAAACTAGATTCTTACATTCCCCTTGGAGATTTTAAAGCTTCGTTATCTGATGTTTTCAATGCTGAAATCTGTTACATTCAAGCCCCCAGCAAATGAGTTCACACAATGGTTAATCTCTGTTTATTTGACAGTGTACTGGAGGTTTTAAATCTGCTATGCTGTGTGGAAGAAGACTGCAAACTAGCAAGTGAGACCATAAACTCATTAGGAAAATGTTTACTGAGCTGATAAATCAAGTGAGAAGTCGGCTCATTTTCTCATAGACTTCCATCCAATCAGACTTGTCGCCAAGCCAGTGGAGTCGCTGGACATTAGAAGGAATGCAGGTTTAAGGCAACCATAGTGGCGAAGGAAAAACCTTAGAAGAGAACAAACTGGTGCTCCAGATAAAAATGAAACTCTAAATGAATGACTAAATAAGCATAACTCTCAAATTGGCACATGTCATGGGTGTAATTACTCTCAGTGCTGGAGGGGGGAGACAAAAGTTCCACACTCCAGGTTTAAGGGCCATAGAGAGAGAAATGTTTTGACTTTTTCAGTGTCTACCAGCATTTTCCTGTCTTTTCAATTGATCTCATTTATTGTGTGTGTGTGTGTGTCTGTGTGTGTGTCCACATTGTAGGTGTGTGTGTGGCAGGAGCTGCAGGCCGTGAGGACAGAGATCTCTGGGCTGGAGGAGCAGAAGAGACTCATAGGGGACACAGTTAAAGAGCTAGTGGTCAGTAAGGGTCATTACGGCCACCAGGTTTCTGATATATGTGTTGTTTCTGTTAAATTAATAGAACTTTTAGATGCAAATTCCCCATTTTTACATTTCCCCATTGTCTTCTTCTGTAATTTGATCTTTTGTGTACTCATAAGTTGCAATTATACAAAACAGCATCCATAACTGTCACATAAATGTTCTTTTTCTGACAGGCCAAGGCGGACAAGAAAGCCCTCGCCAATGTAAGCTCCGCTCCGACACTCTGAATCTATCTGTTGGATCAGTCAGTCTTGGCGTTGTTACTCCCCTGTCATTGCATGAGTCAACTGTGCAGCAGATCTTCTGTTCTGAGTCTTCGTTGTTGATTGTGCAGCTTCCAGAGTACACCCAGGCCCTGCAGCGGGGGCGAGAGATCCGCAACAGACTGAAGCACCTGTACCCCAAAGAGGCAGAGCTGGATCAGGAGCACTATGGACAAGCACTCAGACTGCCCAACACTACTCACCCTGATGTGGTGAGGACACACACACACACACACACACACACACACACACACTTTGAGGTCGTGGAAACCACAATGCAGACCAAAATTTGTTCTCATAACTCACACACACACACACACACACTTACAAAGTACATGTAGTCTGGTACTAATTTTTTCCTTCCTCAGCCCATTGGAGACGAGAGCCAGGCGAAGGTGGTGGAGCTGGTTGGACAGAAAGCAGGTGACTGATGTGATCTATGTTGTGTCAGATCAATAATAAGCTGAAGGGCTTTACCTCTGTGAGGGTTTGAAAATACAAATCTCAAAATCTTTTTCTCTCTGCTGTAGAGTTTGACTTCAGGCCCAGGGGCCACGTGGAGCTCGGGGAGGAGTTGGGTCTCATCAGGCAGAGGTGAGGAGGACTCTGATGGTTCCACTTATATTCCTCTTGTGCGCACTATTCAGTTAAACTGGTTGTTCGTACGATTGAAAGAAAACTGAAGCAAAGAAGACGTTGGTCCTTTTGTTTAGTTGGCCAGAGGGTTGAGAGCACAGAAATGAACGTACAGATATGGGAATACATAATATTTGACATTTTAATTGTTAAGTCTGCCCTCATCGATGTGAACGGGGATCATTATGCATTGTTTCTGTGTCCTCTCCTTCAGACATCTAGCTCATGTCTCAGGCCACAGGTCGTACTATCTGAGGGGGGCAGGGGCCAGACTTCAGACCGCACTGCAAAACTTTGCCCTCGACACACTGCAGCGACGGGTAAGCTCGTGTCTAGAGCTGTTAGATGTAAAGTCTGCACGGTGACTGTGTATAATAATAATAATAATAATAACGATAATACTACTACTAATAATATTATTATGTGAACATGTAGGAGAGCCAAACTTCTAAACTTGAGTTTTCCCTGTGACTCCTGCAGGGCTTCATCCCCTTGGTCGTGCCTGACATGCTGAAGGGGGCAGTATTTGTGAGTACAGAGCTCTGTGCCATCTGTTTGTAACTCTTTTCTGTGGTTAGATATTAATCTAGATTAGTTAAAACACTCGTAGCAGTTTCAAGACCAAGCATCTTTAAACACCATACAGTGTCCCTGTCCTCTTCTCCTCATCGCCACCGTGGTTCTTCCACCTCCAGGAGGGTTGTGGGATGCAGCCAAACGCACATCGCTCTCAGGTTTATTCACTGGACACGACCCGTTTCCCAGACCTCAACCTGGCTGGGACTGGAGAGGTCGGAGTAGCAGGTGAAACTTCATCCTTCCCTAATGTTGATGTCCTAATGTGTTGTGTGGTATAAAATATTGAGATATCACATTATGTGACTATAATGTATTGATTGAGGGCTGATTAAGATGTAGTAGGAACTGATACGTGATGGTTAGTATGAAAGGAGTGTTAAATATCTGAGGTAATAGAATATGTAGCGTTAAGGAGGAGTTGGAACCTGCTAGTATCGGGAGATGGTGCTATAGGATCAGTGGAAATTAACAGCTGATCTGTGGAAGCTCACAAGGTAGTGATCAGGTCAGAATAAGGTCAAAGGGACAAGCTCCTTATAGAAGGTGGTATCATTTAATTAGTTGGGGGCAGATGTTAGGGGGCAGGCAGATGCTGATTTTTGGGTTATAAAAGATGGAATCTGTGCATGGTTTAGTTAGAACGGTTCAAGTTTTCTCCTTGTTCAGGTCTTGGGCTTTGTTGTTGTCGACAATAAATCTATACTGTGCTAAACTCTGAAGTCTCCCGGTGCCTGTTTGGAAAACTTAGACTCTGAGAAAGACTTTGAATTTGGAAAAAGTTTGACACTTTGGAATAATTTGGAGCCTGGACAGAGAGGATTGACACTTAGTCTTCTCCCTCACACTTCGACAGTTGGACTAATTGAACTTGAACTTATTGGTGTTTGCTGCTGTCAGTCAACATGTCCTAGTCCTGTTTGTTACCAGTAAAATGAGCTGTCATGTTTGGTTGTAATCCCTGGAAGCATCCATTTCACAGTAAGCACTTGTGTGATGTGTGTCTCTCTTCTCCAGGCTTTTTCATGGATCATGCAGTCAGCTGGAAGGACCTGCCCGTCAGGTGAGAGCGGCCCTCACTCCTGCGGATGCCGTTTACGTGGAGTACTAACAGCTGACGTAATGTGCTGTTGTGTCCCGCTGCAGGTCGGTGTGCAGCAGCACCTGCTACAGAGCCGAGACCGACACGGGCCGCGAGACGTGGGGCCTCTACAGAGTTCATCACTTCAACAAGGTTACACGGACAGTGACACTATGTTAGAGACACAGGAGCTGTATGGATGAATATGTGTTCAGAAAACACACTGACCATAAGAATGTTACTTCAAGTCAGTCTACTAATCAGTATCTGGTTTTCAAAACAAACAAAACTGTAATAAATCTGAAGTGCAGCATCCTATGGTCTGTTATTTCTGTACAGCAGACCGTTGCTATGGACACGGACAGTTCTAACAGTGGAAGCTATAGAATAATCTTTAAATCAACATTTTCTGTCAAATTATGTGTGTGCAGGTAGAGATGTTTGGAGTGACAGCAGATGAGACGGGAGAAGAGAGCACTCAGCTGCTGGAGGAGTTTGTATCTCTGCAGAAAGAGATTTTCTCTGCACTGGAACTACACTACAGGTTTGTACACACACACACACACACACACACACACCCACACCCATAGATCCACTCAATTGTACATAGTTTTTAGAATATTCATCTAAATTCGATGTTTAGCTCCACGTTGTGTTTGTGTGTGTGTTCCCTCAGAGTTCTGGACATGCCGACACAGGAACTGGGTCCTCCAGCACACAGGAAGTATGACATCGAAGCGTGGATGCCTGGGAGGGACAGCTATGGAGAGGTCAGTCACACTACGGCACTGCTCTCCACTTGCCTTATTTTGACATCGTAAGTCAGATGGATAGAAAATGGCTGGAGGTCAGCTGAAACCTGCGATAAGTAATGCGAGCAAGTGTGCTGGGAAGTAGAGGACAGAAACCAACGCTGTCACTTTAAAAGTACCATATTTCATTCATGATCTCCTACATTCATAATAGCGAGCAGAATCTGTAACATGCATGCAGGACCACAGCTAATCTAACAATAAGGAGGTAAATGTTGAGCATCTTCTATTTCCTAAATGACACGATGGAAAGGTGGAAAAGATGATGATGGTACTGCAGGTGTCATGAATGTGAAACAGGTCTAATGAGGTGAAGATGATTACAGATTAAAACCAGGCCTGACTATTGTCGCTATATTAGAGTCATTTAGCTGTACTTTGCTGCTGATTCTGACTGCAGTTCTTCTCTCTCCCCCCCCCCCCCCCCCCCCCCTCTCTCTCTCTCTCTCTCCCTCCATATACATATATATTACAGATTTCCAGTGGGTCCAACTGTACCGACTACCAAAGCAGACGCCTGAATATCCTGTATGAGAGGGAGGACGGCAGCCTGCAGTACGCCCACACAGTAAGACTGCAGATGAGGCAGCACTGCCGTACATTCCTGCGGGTCTAGCTCACAGCTCTATACCACCTCCGTAATGTGATGTATGTGTTTTTATTATGTCTCTAGGTGAATGCTACAGCATGTGCCATCCCCCGAACCATCATCGCTATCCTGGAGACTCACCAAACCAAAGTAAGATGCACAAAGGTTCCCAAAACCTGGAAAACCTGGACAGATAAAAAAAAAATTTTATATATATAAAAAAAATGTATGTATATATTTTATATATGAAAAACAGATGAAAATCATCAGACACTGAGATGCCACTTCAGCTCAAACTGTTGCGGTAATCAGCATAAGGACAGTGTTGCTCAACAAGTCCAGTCACAATGTGAATGAAACACAAAATCCATCTGGATCCATGCATGAAAACACTCAATCCACACAGTTCATGGTACAACGTTCCCTGAAAACCAGCATGTACAAGTGTAGGCATTAATACTCATCCATCGATCATCACAGCATCCAGATGACCAAAATCATCACACAAGACTGGTGCGTGAAATCTGCTACAAAATACACACTCACACCAAAGCGGATATCAAAGCACTGAATTTACCTGTAGTGTCCTTCCTCTGATGTAGAGTTAGATCCTGCAGCTTCACCATCTGGACCTCATGGGTGCGAAGCATGGTCTATCTCAGCGAGAATGAGCTGTTTCACCACAACAAAGCCAGATTTCAGTAACAGTCATATTTGTCAAGTCCAGGATCAGTGTCACCACCTCTGCGTCCAGAAGGCGGCACGCTCCAGGGGGCAGCACACGCCTTTTCAAAACAGTCGTCAGTTCAGTTGGGATCAGAGTTCCCTCATCGTCACTGACAGAAGGCCGAGTGTGGCCACCTGTAAACCACTTCCTACTGAGCTTTCTTCCCTGCTTCAGTCAGACTCTTTCACAGAAAGAGCAGAAGATGATGACTAAGACGTACCGACACACACGTGTTGGGTTTGGACATTTGTTCAGCTATTATTGACAATGAAATGTGATAATATAAAAATGTATACCCACGTATAGAACTATATTTTTTACTATCTGTGGAGGGGGACAAACTGGAGGGGGGCCCAGACACTGAACTAAACATACCCTACCCTTTCCATCCTCCACTATGGCAGATGGGTATTTCCCTACATGCCCCAGTGTTGAAGTGGCTCCCCGCTTGACTGTTATAGAAACTACAGGGCTTCATTTGAAAGGATAAAATAATATTGACTTAAACCTGCAGTTTCCTCTAAACACATGTATTATTATGCAACAAATAAAGGCATATACACTGTTGCCCATAAAGTTGGAATCAAATGTTTTTTTCCCTCTTCTCATGAAATGATTGTGACAATGTGATTTATTCTTGATAAATAAAGTTTATATCTTCTCAACTTTATTGATGAAACTCTTCCAAACATATCACAGTGAAACTTAAACCACAATCAACCTTTGCAGACTGTGTATTCAGGCTTTAACTAAATTGGGGGTATTGAACAATTATTCCAGCTTTATGGGCAACAGTGTATATTCAGAACTTTTTTTCCAATGTATTTATTTACAGATGTTTTAAAATCATCCACAGTGTTACAGATGTTCTCTCTGTCTCCCCAGGAAGGAACGGTGAGTGTCCCCCGAGCCCTGCAGCCCTACTTGGGTCTAGAAGTGATTGAAAAGCCAAAGTACTCTCCACTGAAATACATCGGACCAAACCAGCACAGTCGACCACCGAGGCCGGCTCCCAAGACCAGATGACACCAACACAAGCGTTGTGCTGTGAGGCTGCCGTGCAGAGACCCCCCCCCACACACACACACACACAGTCAGACAGAAACTATAGATGTCTCATATGTCTGACTGTTTGACCTGAGTGTTTAAGGTGATGGGTCGGCCGTTGACCTCACAGTTTACTGTAACTGTACATATTTATGTCTTATCAAATGCCATGAAAGTGTGAATGTGTGTTGTCTGGCTGAGGTCCATGATGAGGAGAATCCAATAAAGATATAAGGGATTAGTCTGTGTCTCATGGTGTTCTCACACCCAGCACTGGTAAACACCATGTTATACTTGTATCAGTACACTGAATGACAGTGAGAGGGCTGGGGGGGGGGGGGGGCTGCAGATGGAGCACAGGCCTGTTAATGCGTGTTACATTACCAGCTGTAATAAAGCATCAACAGCTGATGAAGTAATAAGGCAGCAGCTTGTAAACAGAGTGGAGCTGTTGTGACGGTGCTCTGCTCTCTCTGGTCGTGTACGGACCATAAATATAGATGCATTTTATTCTTGTGCAGCTTCTTTCGCCCCGCGGATATTAATGTGCCAGCAGGGATGCGCAGAGCCTCAAACACTGAGAGCACAGAGCGGGAGACCAGCTGACCACATCCCTGGCACCTGAACAGGGTCTGGACTGTGATCTGGTCTCAGTCACCTGACACACACACACACACACACACACACACACAGGCTCCACCTCGCTCTGTCGGCGGGTGTGTGAAGGAGATCAGCCCGTTATTTGAAGGTTATCTCCTGCAGGAAGGTCGCTGCTCGGATCCTATGGGAGTTTTGATAACCGCAGTGCTTCTCTGGGCCGCTGTCGGAGGTAAGCATCCACTCACATCCGTCACAGCCGTCACCTTCCTCACACGGCTCCAGAGAGAGTGTGTCCGCTCAGGGAGACATGACGGTGGGCTGAAGCACGCGGCTGATGGCTCTCAGCTGGCTGCCGCAGCCTCGCTCCCGTCTGAACCCTCCGTGTGGGGGACCGGAGCCCACTGAAAGCGTGTTCTGGATCCTTCGTGGAGCCGACCGGAGGCGCACAGTACCGGCACCCTGACGGCGGAAGCCTCGGGGCTTTCAACTAATAGGCTCAACAGAAGCGCTGTTACATCACTTGTCGTGTGCCCACCTTTCTGGTGTCTGTTAGGGGTCGGGTGGAGAATATTTCACCGTTAAACGTTACCGACACCGTCAGCTCCTCGTGGGTAAAATAAATGCGAATTAAGGCTCCGCACAGGTGCGCGTGCCGACACGGGGACAGCTGCTGTGAAAGCGCGTTAATGTGTTGAAATAAGTGTATGCAGCCGTACATGGAGACCCCCCCCCCCCCTCCAAATATACATACAGACATGCGTCTCTGAACGTGGTAAATATCAGTCTGCACTGGAGGTACGCGCACTGTTACGCGCGCGGTTACGCAGTTACACCGGAGATAACCTACATAGAGCAGCAGATCAAAACTGTTTAGGGGTTTAACTTCGTGTGAAAACAACCACTGTCACATCCCACCCTCATGTAGAACAGCTGAAGCTGCTTCTACATTTTACAAAGATGCCACAGCAGCTGTAGGTAACAACATGTCAGTCCACTGAACGGTAGAGCTGCTCAGGGCGGACTAATATCATCATAAACTCATTATCTCTCAGCCCTACAGGTGCACACTCTCCTGACTCAGATGGGGCTCCAGTCTTTAGTCAAGGCAGCATGTTGAAGCTGAATCTGTCAAATCCTTTCCTCCTTCAACAAACTGCTGCGACTCATTGACCTGGACGGCTGGCTTTGATTTTTTATTTTCCTCTTTTCCAACATGGAGTTTGGTTGACCGTGAACAGCAGGACAAGCCAATACAACCAGATCAAGGCCTTAATTTGGGGGCCGGGGTGTCCCAGCTTAGACAGCCGGTGGAAAACACAATCACATGGACATGCTGAGCACTACAAGGCCAAACTGTAGGCAGCTCACATGTCTGCAGGGGGGTTCATCAGCGGCCAACGTATCAATAAGTCCTATTGATCCTGATCTGTCCCAATTTGGCTGCCTGCTGACACACACCACAGAGTTTAGATCAAACTTACGGTGTCTACATGTGTCATGTGCGTGAAAGGAGCATATTAACCTGAGTTTGTGCTGTTGTGTTTTCTAAACTGACCGAAACAACACGAGCTGACATTTAGATTGAGTGAAGACGAGGTGTCTGACCAGCATCATACGTTGTGCCTCTGTCAGTCCTCGCACCCTTACATGGGAACCAAAGGAAAGGTCACGTGGATTGTGATCTTGACTGACATTTAGGTCCTTGTGAGGTTTAGTGTATCTCCGTGAGAAAAGGCTCTGATGGCACTGCTTAGTGTGCCTTTAATGAATTACTGGCAGGCAGGCGGGCGGGGATTGGTGACTGATTTAGCCCTGGTGAGAAACTAGCTGTGAGCTAAAGCCTTTTGGGAATATCTGCATCCTGAGGGAGAGGGAGAGGGGGGTTAAGCTTCTTTACCGAGGTAACTGTGCTTACCCTAATGAGGGACCAGCTCCACCCAGCCCACGCAGGACCAACCATCCCCGAGTAAACAGACTAGTTCATCTGAGCTGCTCTGTCACAGTGTGGGCCACTTTGTGCTGCTGCAGAAATGCTAAATGTATTGATCTGTGTTCCCATTCTCCCTCACTTCTCGTCTCTCAGTGGGAAGCCGGCCAGTATCCTCACCCCTGAATGATGCAAAGGTCAGAAACAAGCTCTTTCTAGTTCTCCATCGTTAAGCATAAAACATACTGTATGCAATAGACATGTTAATTACTGGACCTGTAACTGTGTGGTTTTGTATTGTGCCTTTAGGTTGAATGTATTATTCAGGAGACGCTGAATGAAGACGGGTCACAACATGAGTGTGGCCCACAGCTTGCAGGTGAATCTCCTCATTAGTATTTTAACATTATATCTATAACATTTTGGACTGTTGCATCTAAACGCTTCATTAACTTTTAATTTAGTATCACATGAAAATATGAGATGAGTCTGTCACAAGATGCTTTTACCGTATTTGCTGAAATGCACCGTAGTGACTGATGGACGCTTTGACACATTCCTCTTGTTGTATAAAGGCATTTGTTGATACTCTGTCAGCTTTCTGTAGTCTGCTGTTGATATGCTGTTGCTTTAACGTATTGTGTCTCCTTATTCTTGCAGAGGAACTTGATGAAGTGCAAAGACATCAGGGTCTGCTCAGGGAGCTGCAGAAGCTGGCTGGTGACGGTACGCAGAGTCACACTGACTACAAAGTCTGATTTGGTGTTTTGTTTGTTTTTCTCTGAACTTTGTAAGACAAGTGATCTTTTCACCCCCAGTCACACACATGTGCTCATGCATTTTAACACCACGTGGCTCTGACTATTGCAGTCTGATTGTTGCAGAGAAAGAAAGGGATCGGGAGGATGAGAGGGACCGATATGAGTACAACCTGGCTGACGACGAGAGCGACCTCCAGCAGGGGGATGAGGAGGAACTGACCGAGCTTGGAAAAGAGACAGAGGAAGAGAAAGAGGACGAGGCTGAGGAAAATATCACCAGGGAGAAGATAATGGAGGAGCCACGGATTGAGGACATAGGGAGGGACACTGAAGAGGAGAGAGCCAAGGAGCTGGAGGAGCTGCTAGCTGAGGAGATCACCAAGAAAGGGAAGGAGGAGAGGAATGATGAAGAGCTCAAAGAACTGCTGAAAGAGCTGAAGAAGAAGCGCTACGAGGCGGTGAAGGAGAGGGAGCTCCACAAAGGCTCTGCGACGGAGCAGAAGGAAGAGTTGGAGGAAAAGAAGGAGAAGGAGGACAAAGAGAAGGGGGGAGAAACAGCAGAGGACTTGGAGAAGCAGAGGATGGATGAGAGGAGGAAGAACGAGGTGGAGCTGATGGTGGAGAAGGAGAAGGTGGAGAAGGAGTTGAAGGAGCTGTTCAAAGAGCAGGACAGCAAGAACAAGCCAGAGCAGGAGAGGGTGAGGAAGGAGAAGCAGGAGGAGCTGGAGGAGCTGGTCAGGAAGATGAAACGGGTGCAGGAGGAGGAGGAGGAGGAGGAAATGCCGGGTGGAAAGAAAGAGGATGGCGAGGATGACGGGACAGCAGAGGAGAAGATCGAGAGGAAGGAGAGTGACGAAGAGCAGGAGAACACAGAGAACAAAGTCAGGAAGAAAGAGGACGAGGCAGAGACGGTGGATGTGAAGGAACCACAGCAGAAGAGAGTGATGGAGAAGGCCAGCGATGAGGCCACGCAGCAGTTTGAGCGGGAGAGGTACAAGGACGAGGAAGAGGACCAGGATGGGGACCAGGAAGAGGACCAGGATGGGGACCAGGATGAGGAAGATGAGGATGAATACGTGAGAGAGGACGACGAGGGTCCGGAGGAGGAAGATGATGAGCAGGGGGGCGCCGAAGAGGATGAAGGGGAGGTAAGCAATAAAAGACTGTAGTATTGCTACTGTGGTGTTGGTCATGTGATCGAAAGCCTGCGGCCTGTGCCCGTGTCGAGTCTTATCTGGTTTTCTGTCCACAGGAGCTGCTGGAGATCGAAGCAGAGCTGCGCAAAGTGGCTGCAGAGCTGAGGGAGCTTCGCAGAGGATAAGACACACACACACACACACACACACACACACAGAGCAGACTGACAAAACCCTTTGTTGCACTCATAGTCACACATTCAGCTCACACATTTTCCATTTAACAGCCTTGAGATCCCCACAGCGTTCAGAGACATGTCTTCAGACGTGAACGTGTAAATGGAAATTGGTACCAACTCCACATACCGTTGTTTCCTTTCTGCTGTTGGATTTCCTGGAAAGGGCCGTCACTGCTTCCTTGACACCCATGCAAATGAGCGTTGAGGAAAAGGAGAGGCATTTTTTCCAGAGAATTTGAGAGACCCTTACGTCCACCCGTGTCCCTGTCTCAGTACCTGTAAATGCTGTTTGTAAGGTGATTTCACCTCATTTTTGCGAACCACCACGGGTGCAAAGCTTTCAGCACTTTCATTCACATGTTATTTTTGAATGCAGATTGCCAACCACACAAACACCACCACCTTTGAAATCTGAGTCCTGAATTCTTTTCTCTGATGGTATCATCCTCGATGGTGTGTTCTTGGTGGGATTCCCTACTATAAGTAATATGTGTATTTCAATATATATTTTGTGCAATAACTGATAACTGTGTAAGCTGTTCCTGCTGTTCTTAACGACACGTATTACTGATATCTCTACACAGGAGCAAGTCATTATTTCCTCTTCGTTTCTTTGATGATAAAGTAGAAACAAGGACTGCGTTTCATTTGGCTCACGCACTGTTAAAACCAGACTGTTTGTGACGAACCGGGGTGACACTAACAAAACTACAGAGGATGTCGAACTAGCGTTGATATTCTGCACGCCAGACACGTGTGTCAGATGCTCAAGTTTGTCTTGAGGGTGGTTAGGATGTAGTGGCAGGACGTGATGTACTTAGAGCTTACAAGGTCTAAAAGTGTCACTTCAGGTTCTCAGCCAGCTTTGCACTCTTATCTTAACAAGCCAAGGAGGAGTCGAGGGAAGAGGGAGACACTAAAGCCATTTTCTTGTCTTTTTAAAAATATCACTGATAAATGCTCAGTAGTGTAACGTCACAGTTTTCACGGCTGTCATGTCATTTATGTAAATATCAGCTATCGTGGTCTGTAAGCCAAGGTCATAGGAAATATGAAGCAACAGCGCCCCCAAGAGGACACTGGGTAGAAACGCACACAGTGCAGGATTAACAGGGTTACCACTGGAGGCCCACTTACTGCAATAACACAACGTAGACTACAGCACATGTGAATGCAATAATTAGCCAAATAATGAATTATTTCACATATTTTAATATGTAATCAAAAGTGCTTCATATAGCAGATATAATCTTTTTCTACACAGCCAAGATTTACAATACATTTATGTATCTGAACACTGGCAAAGTAGCCGGTCAACGTGTGTAAACAGTCAACACTGATGAGCTCATTACTGTCTGTTCCAAAGATGACATGTTTGTTCATTTGAGAATAAATGAAACAGATTCATGTACTGTAGTTTTCTTTTTCTATAGAAGTGCAAAATGAATCTTACCGACCAGCAAGAACGATGCAGGAAATGTCTGTGGGGGTGGGGGGGGTGACATAAGGACATAAGGGCACAGAGGACATTTCGAACCACAGGGGAAAAAATTATAACAAAAAAACATTTGTAATATTACTGGCCAATCAGAGTGCTGTACTTTGTGCCTGCTGTATCTTCTATGCTACCTGTCAATCAATAAACAGAAAGTGTATTAAAACCATCACGTCACCTGTTTGGTTTGTCGACTTGTAAGTACAATCATTTAACGGCACAGAGGTATTACGGTAAGATAAGATAAAATATTCCTTTATTAGTCCCACAACGGGGAAATTTAGTGTGATTTGAGTTTAAGGACACGTCATGTTACAGATTACTAATAACTTCTTACAGCTGAGGCAAAGTCTTCAAAACAGCTGAGTCTGATCTGGTGCCCAGGACCTTATTTGATCACCTTTAGTCTCAGGAGGGTCATCAGCCTGGGGGCCGTCAGTCTGGGGGCCGTCAACCTGGGGGCTAGCAGACGTCTGCTTGTCCAACACTGACTTGATGTGGCTGAGCAGAGAGGAGAAGAAATGGGGCACTCCCTCATAGCCTGATGGAGAGAAGAGGTCACCAGGCCATCACTGTATCTGTGTGTGTCTGCTTGTGTGTGTGTACGCGTGTACCTGGGAAGATGCCGATGTCGATGATGGTGAGCGTGTGTGTGTACCTGGGAAGATGTTGATGTCTATGACGGTGAGGGTGTGTGTGTGTATGTTGATGATGACGTCCACGCCGAACAGGGCCATGCCGAGCTGAGCCCGGAGCTCTCTGACCAGGGCGGCCACGGCCTCGGAGCTGGGAGGAGGCAGGCACGGCATCTGCTCATCCATCTTGGGAAACAGGTAAAGACCGGACAGTTTTAGGGTGGACAGGTGCTCAAGGGGTGTGGTCTACCTGTAACTTTAGACGTAACTATGTACAAGCAGTGTGTGCACCTTAAGTGATGCCACGCTGCATATGGGGGCAGGTTTGCAGATATTTTAGCCCTTGGGTTAACATATCAGTGTGAGGGTAATAAGAAGTTAAACCACTCTACAAGTTAAAACATACAATGTGGTGCCTTTGCTTAAGCAGTACTGCTTCACTCCTGACTTCATCTAATGACACATAGACACAGACATTTTCTCATACTGAGGATCATCAGTTTGATGCATATGGTTTGTGTATGTGGTGTTATTCACTTGTCACTAATACTCACTGATGTGAGATCAGAGCTCGACTCTGGCTTAGACACCTGGTGGCTGTTGAAGAAGATGGTCTTCCTGTCTGGAGTCAGAGAGGAATCACAATTGGAGTGGCTACAGATAAGGTAGCGTAACACAGGACGTGGCACAGTGGCATGGACAGGGAGTAAAGGACAAGACAGAAAAGGAAAGAGCGGGGCAGGAAAGGAGAGGAAAGGAACGGAGAGTTCAAGATAAGAAAGGAAGGAGAAGATGTTATATTTGATATGTTGATGTGGTGTAGACTGACCACAGGGGCCAGAGGGGAAGTTCTTGAGTGATGGCCTCTCTACGCAGAAGTGTCTGTCTCCCACCACAAACACCTTGTGCAGAACAGCTCCGTGGTTGACGAAGCTCTGGAGCACACAGGGAGGGCGGACATCGGCCAGACCCCCTGCACCGAAGATCAGACACATCTGCACAGAGGGGCCACGTGCAGGCATTGAATGAACAGAGAGATGATAAACCACGGTGAAAGAACAAAACAAACATGGCTGCACACGTACAATTTTCAGGCAAACCACTCACCTCATGGGAGAGCGAGCCATGTGCCACTCTGGTTTTACAAACTACAGAGGAAAAGAGGAAGTGTTTGTGGGTTCTGTCATACTTCATGAAGAAGCAAAAAGGAAAGAACTGAATTCAGCAGTGACCGGCCGAGCAACATTTGGTAGATTAACACATGAATGATCTGACTAATACTTTGAAAAGTGGTTATTGCATGGTTCATTTTATAAAATGGACGAATGAAATGAGTAAGGAACTGAAAGGAAAGGCGACAGAGTGAACTGACTGAGAGGAAAGCCGAGGCCCTGGGTCATCACAGCCTGCTGAATGGAGGACAGGTCACCGGCACTGTGGATCTTTAGGTAAGGAGGACTGCAGATACGCCAGTCTGTTGAACACAACATCATAAGAAAGGCAGCTGTAAGTGTCTACAAGCAACAGGAAAGTACAGCATCCACTGTGAAGCAGCGGTTCACCTCGGAGAGAATTGTGCAGCTTGCTCATGATCCGATAGGAGGCAAAGCGGTCCAGCAGCTGGGTCATGGCGGGCAGGGGGTCCAGGAGAACTGTACTGGGGTGAGCTGACACGTAACTCTGTAATGTAGAGGACAGACAGAGAAATCATCTCAAGATTCAAAATGTTAACTGTCACTCTGGTTGTAGCAGCACACTCGTGTGATAATCTTGAGCTGGGAGCTTCGTTACAGTGAGATGCATATAAAAGAAAAGGCCTCGGTCCAAGTTCTCTTACAGGGCAGCATTACCTGGAAGTTGGCGAGGAGCTGCTGTGATTGGCTGTCATGCTCAGCCTCTACGATGACATCAGACAGCTTGTGAACGATGACGTCAAAGGGTCCCTGCGGCGGCAGCGGCTGAGTGAGGTCCATCTGACGGAGGACAAACAAACACTGTAACATGGTGTATAACTACAGCACCACAGCACTTCTCATATCACTGATCTCTGGGGATATTTCTAAATGACATATAATCTTAAAAGTGCTTTGTACTATAGTCAGCATCATTGCCCAAGGGAACACTGATGTGTGTTTGTCCTCACCAGTTTATTACTGTAGACTTTGAATGGGTCACCAATGTGGGAATCATCAATTATCACCAAAAACATTTTAGAATAGTTATTCTTTATAATAGTTATTCTTTATAATAGTTATTCTTTAAACCCCCTGTAAGCACTCGTTGTGACAAAAAGTCAAACTGTATGTTGTTTCTCATTTCAGTTTATTTTACCAGGGAAACATTAATATAAAAACAGTCTCAAAGCCTGAATGACGTTGTCATTGACGACGTTGACGATAGTCAGTGTTTCTATTTCTATTAGGGGCTGATCGAGGCAACTTATCATCTCTGCAATCATCTCTGTTTTGCAGATGTTTGTGCCTACTTCTCATGACATGAAACAAAAAAAGGTGGGAAAAGGTGAAACCATTGTTGGTAGGAGTAAATATCCTCTGTACAGACATTCACACGCCGTGAAATGTCTGAGCACTTACAGTCAGGCAGCCGCTGTTTGTTGGTTTGTTACAGCAGATTGAGGAAGGGGCTGCAGGTGGCTGTGACATGGATTACTAAAGTTGTGGACATGTGTACATGACACGTGTGTCTGTAGGTGAGCACTGCTCCCAAAATACTGAACCATGTGTGGGGGGATTATGCTGTTTATACAATAAAAATCCTGTGTGAGGACCCATCTTCATGTGCAGACAGAGACATGCAAAGACAAGCACACACACACACACACACACACACACACACACACACACACACGCTTCCTCTTTTCCCCCAACACTTCTTCACTCCCACATTATGTGCATGTGCAGAAAACACTTACCTCCACCACCTGCACCCCATGGCCCCTGCAGGAAGAATACTGAGAGGTTTATATTTCAGAGCTGATATCAATGATTTTCACTGTCGAACTGCACAACTGTGTACACTGTTATTACACTTAAATCCTTAATATGAAATCTACCTATCCATCACTGAGCTGTGGGGCCTCCACGCACATTTAAGGGCCCCACCATGAGAGACAAGCACACTACTCATGAGCTCTGAATGAATTTAAAAAGTCAAAAATCAAGTCAACTTACGCACAGAAGTCCGCAAAAGCCTCCAAGTTCATCCTCCGCCGCTTCTTATCGCTGAGACAGAAGCCCACCCTGCGGCCTGACATTTGGCTGTGCGTGGGAGGGGGCCTCCGGGAGCCGAGTGGCCGCTGACAGAACCAGAGGGGAGGGGGCCTCCGGGAGCCGAGTGGCCGCTGACAGAACCAGAGAGAGGGGGGAGTCAGACTGTCGCTCCTGTCCACCTATCCCTCCCCCCTGACAGCTCTTGTGGTGCTCAGCAGCCCCTGTGCGGTGCTCCGTCCGCAGCCATGGCACCCTGCAGCAGCAGCGGAGGGGGAGAGGCCCGTCGGACCGGTAAGATGACTTGACTTCCTCATTACGCGCAGAGAGAGGCCGGAGCTCGGAGCGCAGCGGCAGTAACTGAAAGAGAAAGTAAACTCCTCTCAGGGAAGTTACTCAGCTCCATTTTTCCCCTCATGTCGTCCAAGCTGGTCCTCATGAACTGACGGCGCACAGAGGAGGCATCGATTATCGGGGAGTAAAGGTTCAATAAGTGAGGTGCTGTGAGTTCACCTGAGGTCACGAGCAGAGTCAGAGATGTCCCGCGGGTCAAACGCAGGTTTTGACCGTCACATCACCATCTTTTCACCGGAGGGCCGTCTCTACCAAGTCGGTAAGGGAGACGCTTTGTCCGGGTTTCCGTCGTGGAGCACTATTCTACTGACTATTGCACAGGTGTACTTCCATTACAGCGTCCAGGTGTAAGTACTGCTGTACCGACAGTGCTGCACTTGTTGGATACTCTGAGGTTCATTAGCCAAAGTGGCTAACGTTAGCGGGCGGAGAGTTAGCATCACAATTAACCTACCAGCCAAGTGAGAGACACCAGTGGGCACCAGGGTAGAATTAAACTGTTCACAAACTAGCAGATATCACCATGAAACTCAAGCCGATTGATTACTTACATTAAACCACTTATTTGTCGTATTACAAGTTTTCTGAAATTTGATGGTAAAATAGCAAATAATGCGCTATCTAATTAAATATGCACTAATTTGTATACAATTCCAGATGTGCACGTTGGAAAAAAGTCACGTGCAAAACTCTTGTTTCATTTTGTTAGCATATTAGAGCCATAGGGTTTTACAGAGGACATTTGGATATGTTTTTATCACTCCACAAACCAGAGCATTCTGTCAACAGCCATTAAAAAACTTTAGGAATAAGATTTTAGTGTCGGGCTATGAATGATATATGATCTAATCCCTCTTAATAGGAATGGGAATAACATTGCAAAGTTTGAGCTGGCTAAGAGTGTGAGAACAAATCTCATTTAAAGATTTGAATTTAAGGTTGAATCTACAGACCCAAATAAATCAAGTGTAGTGAAGTCAAATTAAGTCTGGATATTATTTCTATTAGTTGAATAATACCTTAATAAATGGTCTGTGGTAGCTACACGCTGGGTTCCTTATGCGCACAGCAAGTTATTCATCTTCAAAATACTCAGGTGTTGTTGGTGTAGGTGTCCACTGATGGTCAGGGTCTCCGACCTTGAGCTGTTTCTGTAAAATAATAACAGCTTTATTTTCTGTGTGCTTTCCTGCAGAGTATGCCTTCAAAGCCATCTCCCAGAGCGGGCTGACCTCTGTGGGAGTCCGGGGGATTGACAGCGCTGTGGTGGTTACACAAAAGAAAATACCTGTAAGTTATCACACACACACACACTCAGACCATTCATTTGGTCGATGATGAGAAGGATCTGAGTTCAGGTGAACCAGCGAAGCGTCTCAGGAGTCGTGACTTGAGCGTTTTGCTGAATGGACAGTTAAACACATGAGGCAGATATTGCTGTTAACATCCAGTACTCACATTACCAAGCCAGCAAGCCAGAGCCGGCTCCAGGTCTGCTATTAACCTCAGCAACCTCAGTGTCTGTGGTCAGCAATATCAAGAATTAGTGAGCCTAAGAAAGCCCAAACATGATCGTGGAATTGGACTTCTGGGTCACATTAATGTTCATAATATTGTATACTATTCAAATTTTATTTTATTTTATTTTTTCATGCTTTCATCCAAAACTTTCATGCCAATAATACCAGTAGAGTTGAATTGAAGTTGATCATAAAAATCATATAATGGGAGAATTCAGGTCCATTTTACCTCATAAGTCTATTACCCAATATTTATATTGAAGAATGTGAAGAGTGGAGTATATATTGAGTAACAGTTAGACATTTGCACTTCCACAGTAATATACTGATGTGTGTTGGTTCAGTGTAATTGAATTCTGTAAGTTGCATGTGACACCCTGTCCTTTTGCTGACTGCAGGACAAGCTGCTGGACTCCTCCACCGTGACCAACATGTTCAAACTAACCCCTCGTATCGGCTGTGTGATGACTGGGCACAATGGTGTGTTTTCAGCATAAACAAGCACACACACACATCAGTTAAAGTGATTGTGATACTCAGATATAATATTAATGAACAGACGTGACCATTGTTAAAGGATAAGTCTGGTATTTTGAAAACTTTCTTTATTTTACATGTTTTGAGTTTGAAATGATCACCAGTAGATCACCTCAGTATGCAGCTGAGAACAGGCAGCGAACAGAAACAGCCACTGTGTCACGCTATTCAAACCTACCAGACTCCATTGACAAAAGCAGTCATTTTACCTCTCGAAACATGAGTAGCTGGTCTACCACTGCCAATCGGTTATTTTGTTTGTGTTATTCTGTGTTACACAAATACTGTGTTGGATATGAACTAGCCCTTTAAAAACATCTAAGTCTCACAACAACACAAATAAACTAACTGATTGAGACCAGCATCTTTATCAATTTATTTATTTTTATCAATGGAGTCTGGTGGCTTTGAACTGAGCGATACAACCTGTGTTTCTGGTTAGCCAAAGGTCTCTCTCTGTAGGGATCCTTCCCATAATGCTGTCAGACTCTTAGAATAACAGAAAAACAAGCACTTTTACATTGCAGCAGGCCATTCGCTATCCTGTCTTTGCTCCCAGCTGAGGTGATCGACAGGACCATTTCCAATTCCCATTCTTATTGGTCCTGGTGATATTTTTGTTTGTTAACTGTTATTACATTTACGTCTGGAAGGTCATATTAATTTGATGTTGTTAAGAAGCCTTACTGACGCTGCTCCTCCGTCTTATGCAGCGGACAGCCGTTCCCAGGTTCACCGGGCACGAGTGGAAGCAGGAGAGTGGAAATATAAGTTTGGTTACGACATCACGGCAGACGTGTTGTGCCGCAGGCTGGCCGACATCTCCCAGGTCTACACACAGAACGCTGAAATGAGGCCTCTTGGCTGCTGTGAGTGGGCTCCTCATTTCTGCCTTTTGGTGCTTGTTTCTGTCCACGCTGCTCTTCTGGGTTCGAAGGTTTCCCTCCCTCTCACTCCTCCTCTCTCTCTGCAGGTATGATCATGGTGGCTATGGACCCCCAGCAGGGTCCAGTCCTGTATAAATGTGACCCAGCAGGCTACTTCTGTGGCTTCAGAGCCACAGCAGTTGGGGCCAAGCAAACCGAGGCCAACAGCTACCTGGAGAAGAAGCTGAAGAAAAAGCCCGAACTGACCCACGACAGGACGGTACAGGTAGAGTGACGGCTTGTGAACAGAGAGGGGCTGCTGATGGATGTAGAGTTCGGGGGAAGAAGCAGTGGAGAAGTGGTACCTCCACTGAAAATGATTTTCTTTCTTTCTTCCCAGTTGGCGATATCGTGCCTGTCCTCCGTTCTGTCCATGGACTTCAAGGCCAGTGAGCTGGAGGTCGGCGTGATCACCAAGGAGAAGCCCAAGTTCAGGTACGTTCACATCAGCACCTGTACAGCAGGTCCTTCACTCAGACCTACTCTACGTTTACTTTGCATCAACTGTCTGATGAGTTTAAGAAGGGCTGTTTTGGAGTTTACGTTGTGTATTTTATTTTCTCGTCCTGTCATCCGCCTACATCACACATTGTTCATTATTTGTTTTACTCCTCTCTCATCATGTTTATTCTTCCCATTTCCTCATCTCTTCCCTCATCACCTCCTCCCTCCCTCCTGCAGGACGCTGTTGGACGCAGAGATAGAAACCCACCTGGTTGCCATAGCAGAACGGGAGTAACGGTTCCCTCTCAAACGTCAGACTGTCGTTCACCATAGTTTTCATTTTCAGTGTGCTTGATTTAGCCTAATGTAACAACCCTGTTAGTCTGTTGGAGAGAAGAACGCAGCCTGTCACCTGTGTGTCCAGGGAAGTTAATCATGCACACCTGAGGAAGAAACTCTGTTATTAAGGACTGATAGTGTTTTAATTCCTGACTAACTACACATTTCCACTTTTCTATTCAACATGAATAAGCAACACAATGTTTTTGAATACCAATCATGCATGTTTAACCATCTGACAACACAAAACTACACACCTCCATACTTTGCAACATATTTACATGGTTGAAATATGAATATCTTATTTAGTATGTGTTAAGTGTGCAGAATAATTGTTCCACAGCTGCTCTCATGTTGTTCTGCATGTTTCTAACACCAACATTGCTGTCATCTCCACACTTGTCAAGTTGCAATAAAAAAGTCCATCAGACTCACAGTCAAGCCTTTTAAAGTAACATCATAATAAAGTTCAGTAGAAAAGAAGACTAGAAGACTGTCTTTAAATTAAATACTTCAAAAAGTCTCTAAACTTTTAGCACTAAAATGGAAAGCTGAGGCAAATGTTGCCAAATAGTCTGAGCTATCCTGAGCGCTCCCCTCGGTGAACAGTAGATGGCCTCAGGGAGGAGCTAATGTTTCCTGAGGCTGTCCTCCATGTCACTGACTCGCTGGACTGAAGACGTGACTGAATCCACAACTTATTCAACACACGATGTTGTGGGTTTGGAGACGAGTGGCCTCAGACTAGAGTGAAGTCACTGATATTCCCACGGGATACACAGCAAATACTCTTGTAGGAAGTCAGGCAAGTGAGTAACACAACTGCCAGTGTTTTCAGTCATCTCAGCAGCACCTACAATAGTATAAATGTTGTCACTCTGTAATATATATGACACGTCTACTTTACTGCTGCTTATCCTGAGCTACCTCCTCCGGCCACTAGATGGCAGTGTTGAGTCAGCTCCTGACTTCCTCTGAGCGTTTCATGACAGAGTTGAATGTTTCTGTGTGTTCTTTGTTTGAAGAAACATATTTTAACTCTCGCAAACAATTACACACCTGGGTGTTCGGAGCTTCGGTCACTGAGTTTCCACCGCAGTGACCCACCGGTCTGAGGATATGGATCGCTGTCCTTTTCAGGTACAGTCTGGATGTATAATCATCAGCATAAACACACACAATGACAGCGAACAGCTGTGAGAGGCTGCATTCACTTTATTAAGAATAAAAGTTAATACACTGAAGGAAAATTAGATTTTTACAGGATTGACAAGTCATCAGAAATCAACTTTATAACACATAGAAACAATATTATAGCAATATTCTCTATTTACCATCAACAAAACCATTCTTACTTACCTATAGGCCTTGGGTGAGGCATTATGGGGATAAGAGTTTCACAAGCCTCTCTGTATATCTATGATAGTGGTGGTAAATCTGGATATTATAACAGTTGTCCAGAATTCAGTGCCTTAGTTTTCATTTGATCTACTACGATATACCTGAAGTATCAATCCTCATTACAGAGGTGCATGTTATAATTGTGACAGTTTCAGACAGACGATGATTTTCAAAGTAAGAATGACTATTGAAGGATCAGTCGAATGAGGATAGGACTGACAGTCAGACAGCGTATCCTCAGCGTGTTTGCAGACACACAGAGGATTTAGGTTGAGAGGCTTGTGTTGGTGATTTTCAGTGAGAGTAGGAAAAAGCCCTGCTAGTCTCCTTAAAGCTACTAGTGCAAGACGATCCCGAGTTACATTGATAGGCCTCTTAACTTACAGTAATTCTTCTCCATGCCCACTTTACCTTACAGGTTAGCCGGAGTGTTCCATGGCTCTTAGATAAGGGAAGTCTGTATATATCCTGGCACATGGAACACCAGCAGCCACCCTGGTGGGTTAAGGGTTGCACCGCAGCTTAAAGCCAGTAGGAGATGCATTAGCATGAGTCTGGTAGAAGTAAACTGACCATTTGAAAACAGTGAAAGAGATTTGAAGCTGGACATGTTTGCCTCTTCATCCTCAGGTCTGGCACTGCATGCACAAGATTACCTGGAAGAACACACAACAGAGAGCCACTGTTAGGAGCGACGGGCATCCACCCCGTGTTGGTGCAGAGAAGAAAAACATGGGGGGAAGCAGAAATATACGGAGAGAGGCAGTAGTTCACTGTAATCAGTGTAGCATGCAGGGGGCAGGCTGCTGGGCAGAGAGCTGCATGTAGGTGCTGTGTGCTGTTCATAAATGTCATGCATGTCAATGGAGCACATGTGTAGATGGTTTCACTAGCTGGCTCTTCACCCTTTTCTCTCATCCTCATTCCTGACCCAACAACCCCTTCTTTCTTTCTCTTATTACACAAGAGCAGATTAAAAGTAACGTGTGTTACATTCACGCTGGCCGGACTCGGTTCAAACTGGTTTACAGAAGGTTTCTGGTTTGTACCGCACAAAAACGAGCATTACAACAGAAAAACAGGAAAACAGGAAGAATCAGCAGAAGCAAAACAACATTCAAACATAGCTGAGCTCTACAGATGGTTATGGATGGTTTGTATGAGGGGAACGAGGGAATGGACCGTTCACTGAACACATTTTGGCTGATAATAATAATAAAAGGAAAATGGCTGAACTCTGTTTAGCTGCTTCAGTTTCAGGGTTCTGGCATCGTGCAGGCTCACTGTCACAGTTTACTGGGACGCCAGTGCAAAACAGATCCTTCGTCATCGTGTGTGTTGCGAAAGAGGCCTGTTGTCAGCTGCTACTGAGGCCTCGTCACATTTTTAGAGATTGTTAACGTCAGTCTGGTTACCAGATCATATGTGATGAAAAACAAAAACCTACATGTGTGTAATGAATCTAATCAACTTTACAGTATATGTTAGTTTAAATCATGTTTGCCTGTGTTTCATATGGAAACAAAGGTTGTGTCGGAGGTCGTTCACTGCCTCCTCACTATCTAGGCTGTTCTGTGTGGACCACTGTAAAGTGAGTTATGACATATTTTGTTACTTTAAGTCAGCGGTATAATGATAAATAACTGTTACTGTACATTTGTACAGACCTACAAAATGGCGAGCTCACTGCATAGTGAGCAGTAAGTGACTTGGGCCAAAGACTCTTTCACCCTGAGACATGTTTGTTTCCTTTTTCTGAAGAACCTAAGAAGCCTCACACCTCACGGCACACGGCATTTCAAATGTTTCACTTAAACGTTCACTTGGATGCAGCAGAAACCAAATTGTGAACATGACACTGGCATCCTCAACTTTTAAACTTGTTACACATCCAACAGTTACGGAGCAACACTAATATTAATGAAATATTGCGTTTCTGTCCTCATTTTGCTCTGTGTTTGTCACCACCAGCTCCTGAGGGAAATATCTGGCTCTTTAGCTGCTAAATATCCCAAAATGTTCACTGGCTAGTTGCTAGTTTGTCATTTGATGCTGGGCAGGCAGTGTACAGCAGCTTTTCAGAGCTTTTTCCCTTAAAAAAAGATCGATGCCATGAGAGTGCTGATAGTGAAGCAAACAAACTGAGCTGAAACTCCATTAAGGTTCATAAAGCCAAGACGTGCTGCATGTTCATCACTGCAACACCTTTCACATGATCATCATCACTTTTAATTCTAAGAGTTCTTATTTTGTCACTCTTGGCATTATGCTAATCACTACCCAACCTCAGAAACCTCAGGGCCAATGTTCCAGTGTTTCCGGTTTATCCAGAGGATATCCTTTCATCTCTCTTCAACATTTCAACTAATCTCTCCAAACAAATATCTGCATATGCATGCAGATACATTACCAAAAAACTAAATGAAAGCTAAACCCTCACCAGATACTAGCTGATGTTCTGACTCTTGTGCTCTCGACACAAACTATTGTTTAAACGTGGTTGGCACTGGCAAAAAGGTGCTCCAAGTACTAAAGATAGTTGTCAAGAAGGGGTTGAATAATCTTGAGGCTGCAGCAGACATTAAAAGTGTCATTTAAAAGTGTTGAATTTGGAGAAACTACCTGTAATATTAGTTGTGTTGAGCTATTTCAATAGGTCTTGTTTGAGTTCATTGAATATAGCTTAGAGTTTATACATTTTGCCAATACACCTCATTTGCAGTGGGGGCTGAATAATTCTGATTCCTTATTACCTGGGGGATAGGGGAAACTAAAGGTTGTATCATTGCAGTGTAGGTAGTCATTTGTACAAACTACAGACTGGACTTCAGTATTTTCTATCTGCCTGCTGTAAGAAAATGATTTCAATAGTTTGATGCTGGAGTCAGACTACAGTGTAGAGGGGTTATGCGGTATGGAGGAGGAAGAGGCCGCCACAGCTGAGAGCCTCTGCCAGCCTGTGAAGATGCTGCTGCAGTGCATTCTGGGTGTTGTAGGTCTTCTACCTTTTTCTCTGTTTTCTCTGGTTATGTTGCACCAAATGTCCAAAATATTTCATTCTACTGCAGAGAGAGTCCAGTTTTATAGAAAGACTCTCTAGCTGTGAAATACTTCTTTTATTGTTTTGGCTCTCTATTCTTTCTCCTATATCAAAACTGTTTTTGTTTTAATCTACCACTTCCATAATAACTTCCTTCCCCAGCTCACATCTCCCTGTGTTTCTCCTCCTGTGCCTCACCCCTCCATTCATACCACTTTTCCTCTCCCATCCCTGTTATACCTTCTGCTCTCACCTCACCTCGACCACCACCACCACCTCCACCTGTCCACCTCCTCCTCACCCAGCGTCCTCCACACTGTATCCCCCTTCCCCACCACCACCCCCGTGCTCCCTCCTCTGATATGAAACATCGACCCTGTGGCTGGTGTCTCCTGGTACTGGGACTGCCTGCCAAGCTGAATGGGCCCAGAGCATCGGGTAGCCAGGCTGTGTGTGTGTGTGTGTGTGAGTAAGTGTGTGTTGGGTCACGGCGTGGGGATTAGGTGTGTGTGAGTGATTGAGGGTGACAGCGGTCCTAGCATTAGGGGCCCTGTGGCAGATTTCGTAGTCCTGTTTTAGACACACTAAGCTGGATTTACCAGCAGCAGTGTGTCAGCAGTGATGCAGCCTGCCTGGACCTCCTACAGAACACACACACACAAACACACACATGCACGAGCACACACACGTAGACCCTTGTTACCTCTGACCCTACCAATCTACCTGCAACCGGTGTGACGTCCCATCATGCCTTTTTCTACCAGCATTTCCTGCATTCATCCCCTACTGATAAGACTTCAAAACGTCTTCCTGCTGTAAATCGTCTAACATCCTGTACTTTGCTTCAGTCTTTGCACACTACAGTACACATGCTGAGGCACAATAGACTCTGTGATGAATGCAGACCACTGTAGCATGCACTGAGCATCAGCCCTCACCCTGACCCCAAAACAAACAGTGGGGCCCAGACACACCAGCATCTATCACAGTGAAACACAATCCATTTCATTTGACATTACAGCCAATGGATCCCCTTAACGGGACCAGAGTGTTCCTACTTTGGTGAACTGTGAAATGTGAATTTTCAATGTCAAAGGGTCTGAACATTGTAGGCCCTTTGAAGAGGTGCTCACAGTTCCAAAATGGATAAACCCACCCTAAGGGGTGCTGGAAACCCTGGTGCTATTCATAAATATTTCATTGTCAAAGTATCAAATGCAGTGTGAACACTGCACTACTGCATAACGCCACTTGCGGTCATGGTTGAATGGATGTGTAACTGTGTGTAATTAATGTCCTTTGCTTTTGGGTAGCGAGCTAGCAAGCTATCGAAGATCTGATACAGTTTTTGCTTTGATTTTGCTTTGATTTTAGCCTCTCCAGCTTCTCAGTGCAGTTGCATGCTGGGTATACCGCTGTGAATGTGTGGTCACTGTGTGTGTGTGTGTGTGTGTGTGTGTTAACAGGGAGTATGTGAGGCCACCATGGCTCCTGACATGACTTGATGCTCAATTGTGTGTTTCTTTGTGCAACTTGTGCTTGTGAATGCGCACACCTTTGTCCATGTGTGAGTGTGTGTTTGTGTGTGTGTGTGTGTGCCTGCTCCCAGATCTCTGTTACAGCCCGTCCATTGTGAAGGAGAGTGTTGAGCAAGATCCTGACCCACCGGCGGGGACTAATCAGACGCATTCCTTGGGATTAAACGGCCAATTAACAATAAGAGAGCCATTGTAGCCCTGTCTCCTTGTGCGTCACAGTTAAAAGGTTTTCTGTGTGTACGTGTTGCAGTGTGTGACTGTTTGTGTGTTAGCCCGTGTGCTTTTGTGTGTGCAAGGTGCTTTTCGTCATTCATTAAGAATTATTTGAGATTGAATTAACATGAATGCTACAGCTTCATAAATAAAAATATGACATTTAAATTGGTTGCAATTTAAAACAAGCATATGCTGTGGGGAGAGTGACAGGTGCATTATGGGTAATGCATGCCAAATAGTAGCCTCAAGTCATAAGATGCGTGTGTCTGTGTGTGTGTGCATTCATGTGTTTGACACAGTGTTCTTAATGATGCAAGTTAATCTGGGTTTTGTTCAGGCCCCAGTGGTGATCCCACCTGGTCTGTAGACAATTACAAAGTAAGGCATCACATTCACAACAGGATGTGCATTCTATTCTATTCTTCTATTCTGCCAATTGGTGTGTCTATTGTGTGTATGTATAATTGTGTGCATAAATGGTATCTTCAATAACCCTGATTGTGTGTGTGTGTGTGTGTGTGTGTAAGTGTTTGTATGTGTGTGTGTGTAAAACCCTCTGGCCATGTGTTCAGGGAGCATGTGTGTGGTGGTGTGATGGTGTGTTGGGGAAGGGGGGCATTATTGGTGCGGATGGAGATGGGTGGTGTGTGTGTGTGTGTTTGTGTGTGTGTGTGTGTGTTTAGGGTGTGTATATGCAGCAGTGTGGCACGTGTCGGAGTGTGGCAGAGGATTAGTGAGGCTCAGGGCCTGTTGCTCCACTTCCATGATTACTACTGCTGTCTACTGCCATATGGGGTGGTGGAGGTGCAGGTGGGTGTGTGTGTGTGTGTGTGTGTGTATAGTGTGGTACAGTAGCTTGCAACCCCTGCAATGCTGAATAACTTCATTCTTTCTATGCTGCATGGTGCATCATTTAATGTCTGTACAATAAACTGGATTAAAAAAAATAGTCTATGCTTTTTATGCTGCAGTATAAAACTATAACTACAGAAATAAGGATTAGACAGTAAACAATGGACAGTACACCGTCCATTTTCATATTTCTAATCTCTATTTCTCTTTTCTTTTTTTGACTGGACCTACAACATGATAATGGTTTTTAATTAATAGTAATAAAATGTAATTATGATATATATATTATCAGTGGCCAGCTATTGGTCAAAGCCATTCATGGTGTCATGGTGTGATAACAGTCTGGATATGTGAATGAAATAATGCAACTGAAACGGCGCAGCTTATCTTATTACAAGTGTATGAGTATGAGGGCATGAACAGGTGTTAACTTGCTAAAACCCCCAGACAGTGATCAAGGAGGGGGCTAAATGATGAACACATCCACACACACACACACACACACACACACACACACACACCCCCACCTGCTGCTGTCTGTGGTGGATTAGCAGTCTGTCTACCCTCAGGAGACAGCAGGACACACACACAGACGCAGCAGGGAGTCCACTGTCTGTGAAACTGATGAAGATGCTGCCAGACCGTATTTACAGATGGAATCAGACTCTTCTGACACACACAAGAACCTGCATGAGGTGCTCTTCACAGGCACATTCAGAAGGATTATTTTAATTTTCAGAAATATGAATAAGTGCACCTTTATTCTAGTCATTGCAAATGACTTCCACTGTCAGACGATGGTGGATAAGTGACACAAAGTTATGGGTAATTTGAAAAAATCTTGGCAGTGGGTCAGTGTTTGGCATTTAAATAATATTTGATAGTAAATTAATAAAATTACCTACCTAATACTTTACATTTCTAATGTGCAGAATAATATTAATGTAAGATTGTACAGCTAAAATTATTCTTCCAAAGTACAAAAACTTGTAACTTGTAATCAAGGTAGTTCAACATCAACAGACATTACTGTTGCTTGTTTACGGTATATTAACCCTGTAGGTAATATATAAATAAGTATATTAACCCTGTAGGTAATATATAAATAAGTATATTAACCCTGTAGGTTATATATATATATATATATATGTATATTAACCTGGTAGGTAATATATAAATAAGTATATTAACCCTGTGGGTTATATATATATGTATATATATGTATATTAACCTGGTAGGTAATATATAAATAAGTATATTAACCCTGTAGGTTATATATAAATAAGTATATTAAACCTGTAAGTTATATATAAATAAGTATATTAAACCTGTGGGTTATATATATATATATATATATATGTATATTAACCTGGTAGATAATATATAAATAAGTATATTAACCCTGTAGGTTATATATACACTTGATGTAACAGCCCACCAATAAATCCTCCCTGTAGCTTGTGGTGCTGTTGACTGTATTGCATTACACTGGCAGGTGTTTCTATTATTTTGTCCACCCCATTTATATCAATGATGAAGGCTAAATAACAGAAACACTTATCTGTGTAATGCAATACAGTTCAACAGCACCACAAGCTACATCGTCCACAACGACCACATAGTTGAATCTGTAACCGTTTCGACTCAAAATGAACATTATAACCTTCATGAAGGGAGGATTTATTGTTGAGCTGCAGTATTAGACTACATCAGTTTTAGCAAACTGGACACTGAGTACATACATACTATATATATATATGTCTAAAGTGTGTGTGCATATGTACATATACATACATACTGACTATAGTGGGTACACTTATGTAGTTCATCGTTATATAAGTGACCACAGCTTGAGTTTATCTTTAGCCTGGACCCATGAGAGACTGCTGACAACCTGCTAAAGTCCTACTAAATGGACACACGCACACACACACACACACACACACACACACACACACTAATGGCTGTGATGGCAGTCTAACAGCAGGACCATTTAATGTAACCTGTAGGCCCTTCATCTCATACAGCCCACTGTAAGAGGAGCGCTGTGCTGCAGAGACACATGGTCTGACTCACGCAGAGTAATCCTCACATCACTTTAATGAGAAGTTAACACACTCTGACCTCAATACACACACACACACACACACGCACGCACTTACACACACAAACACAACCTTTTTTTAACTATTTGAGCAAAGACAGTCACAGAATTACAAATGCTTGTTTAAAACACAGATTCAAACCAATCTTAATTGCAAGACGACAGCATATCAGCAGTTCAACTGAATATAACAAAACCATTTCACAGCCAGACCCTCAGAAACTTAGACTGGGTTTGTCCCCATGCCCCTCCCACACCCCCTCCTCCTCTCTCTCTCTCTTCTTATTTCTGCCCTGTTTTATTATCACACTCCTCTACTCTTCCTTCCTTCCTTCCTTCCTTCCTTCCTTCCACCCTGGCCGTAACTTCCCACCCAGTTTTCTCCAGTGACCAGTCTGACCACCAGTCCACCGGTCCCTCACTGTCCACCACATGCCTCCTCCTGATCTCTCTCAGCCTGCCTCTCCATCACACACTACACCACCGTGGCCCTCTCCTTCCCGTCCCATAATGCCCTGTTACCTTATCAATAATGATCGACGAGGCCCCAGAACTGAAGGTCCTGCTCTGCGTCCCTGAGCAGCGAGCGCTCGGTTCTCTCCATCCACCCTTCCTCTGTCAATCTGGCCACAAACCCCTCTTTCCTCCCTTTATCCCGAGGTAAGATACTTACTTTTCAGATAAAGCATATTATGATAAATCGGCTGAACTCTGTGCGTGTGTGTGTGTGAGAGAGTGTGTAACTGTCACACACACACACACACACACACACACACACACACTATAAGCACACAGCGTGCACACACTGACATGCAAAAATACAGTGAGAGTATCGAACAACATGATGTCAGAGGTACTGAACAGCTGGAAAAGTGTTTGTATTTCTATAATATGAGTGTGTGTGTGTGTGTGTGTGTGTGTGTGTGTGTTGTATTTTTTGGGATGTGCTGGTTTTTGGTTTAAGTCGAGAAGCAAATGATAATTGTGCTTTCATCATCACACACAAACAGCAGGTTGGAATCAAACGCAGGCAACAAAGGCCGGTTCACCTGGGAGGATTCTGGGAAGATTTACCCTCACTACTCTGAGTTTTCTGTAGAACAGAATAGAGAAGGACAAAGAGCCAGGCCTGGAGGTGCTGTTAATAAAAAGGTTCATCCGAATGCTGACTGTGTCTGAGTTAAACTTCAGCATCACACACATTTGCATGCACACACCGACCAAAACAGACAAGGACGACTGCGTGCTTCTTCCTTTTTGTCTCTAATTGTGCGGAATGAATGGGTTTGCTCTCCGCCTGTTGGTTCACTGAAGGACGCGTGTCCACTAATGAAATGGGATGAGAGAGAGAGAAATAGAAGAGCATATGGGCGAATGTTCTCCAGCAAAGTGGGCTGGAAGTTAAGGTCAACAAGGGGAATAAAGAGTTTGGATGAAAATGAAAACTAAATGAAAATACAATGGCTGTGTTTGCCTGTGGGACGTGTATGCGTGCTTGTTTCAAAATGGGATGTTTGTGAAATGTTGTGTGTCCGTGTGTGTGTGTGTGTGTGTGTGTGTGTGTGTAGGAGTATAGATTAGATGTACTAAGCCTCTTATGTGCTGGTTGTCCTTAATTTGCATCTGCTCTGGGTCCTAGTGCGTCCAAACCACCAGCAGTCCACCATCACGCAGACATTTCCACACAAACAACCCAAAACATCTCATGTCATGCAACAATAAAATACATTAAAAAGCCTTTATATACACAACATATATATATATGGCCAGCCAATGGAATTATAGATACTCCAATATAAATAAAACAAGATTAAACATTTCAAACTAAATTACTCAAGGGGGGAAAACAATGACTGAATAAAATAGAAAACCTGGTTTTAATGAATCTATTGTAGGAGCTGCTGTCTCACTTGTCTGGTAACTTTTCTGATCATTTATTGTAGCTGATATAAACCACAGATGATCAATTAATGATCAAATAAATCACTGTGTGCCTGTGATGTCTGACAGTGTGGCTGCAGCATCACTGGAGGATTTCAGGGGGTCATTTATATGATATTTGCACAGTGAAATGAAATCTATTGTTATAATTTTTCAAGCTTGAGAATTGAAGAATTAGAATATTCACATCCTATTTTCGTCCTATATTTCACAGTGGAGCCATATTTTAGAGCCATAAAAATTATTATTTGAATGCAGAAACGCCACACTTACAGGCCTCCATCCAAACACGAGGAGAAATTAATTAAATAGATTTTTCCTTTCTATTTTCCAAGACTGATCATGAATGGATTGCCTGATTAGTTCGGCCTATCATTACCTCATCATTGTTTCTGTGTTGAATTAAAACTCGAGGAAGCTGCTGCTGAAATGAAAAGCGATCATAAAAACACATCTAATCTAATCTAATTGATAAACCTGTTAGTTAACGCGGTGAGGAGCGTGAACATGAAGAATTCAGTCCTCAGAATAAAACACAGTCAGAGGGAAGTGTGGCGTGTGCGCGTGCACAGCCGTGCGGCGCGCGGCGTCGCGCGCTCTGAGGCATATCTGAGGTCTCTCGCTTTTCCCGCCGTTTTTTTCAGTCACTTGAAGGTCTCGAGACACTCTTGACTCCCCACAGTTAGCTCGAGGACCCCTGTGAAGCTGCGCGAGCTACAACAACAAGACACACAAACAAACGGAGCGTACCTGGGTGTGCAGGTGAGGCGTCCAGTGGAGACGGGAGGTATCCAAACGTAAACACACACACACACACACAACACGCACACAGGGGCTCCTACACTCAGACACACACACACACACACACACACACACACACTCACCTGAGCAGGTGAAGACATTTTTATTGGACATTTAGAGACGTTCAAACACGCCGTGGAGTCTCTCTGTGCTGTGTGTGTCTTTATATCTCCGCTTTGGCTTTACAGAGCAGATAAACCCCTTATACAGTTTGGGCTGTAGCTACACGGGTCTGTGTGTGTGTGTGTGTGTGTGTGTGTGTGTGTGTGTGTGTGGATTTTAAACTATAAGAAATCCGATTCAATTAACAGGCGCAGAGAATCGGCTTTGGACGCGGTGAAACTGCGCCGCAGCGGAGGATGGACGACACAGGCCGAACCAGACCAGACCGGACCGGACCAGTCTGGGTCTGAGGCCGAGGCCTCTGCCAGAGTACTGAGAGGAAATGAATAAAAGCAACATAACCTGTAATCACACTTACTCTGGTGCCTGGAACGAGATTTATTTCTGCACACATGTATGATTATCAGATACCTACTGTAGAATTATAAAGCATGAACACTGCAGAAACACTGACATGCATTTCTGTGTAAAACATGTAGAGGATATGACATGATGCACGTATACCTGAATCATTATAGAAAGTGTTTATGACTGTAATATGTTTAACTGTATAAAGTTATAAAAAATGTGTGACTGATAAATATAGTTGTATAAAACGTGTGTGGTCACAGAGCTGTGAGATACTTTATATAAAGTGTACAACAAATAGAAACTAAAACATTAAATCATTTCAGCACTTCATTTCACATTTCACTGGTTTCATTTCTATAATTTTTAGAGTTTGATATCGAATATCTCTGTTTAGATTTACACCAAGAATATTTATGGAAGTCCACTCATAAATTAAATAAATCATTTCCATCCCAGGTTAGGGTCAAACTGTTCTTCTTTTAAAGGCCCTTCAGAGACGCGCATCCGCCATAAATACTGTGAAACATTACAGTGGAGTTTGTGGTGTAATTCTTTCTGTATACTGCAAGTGTTCCTATCAAGCAGTAAAGTAAACTATGATGATGATGATGATGATGATGATTGACTGCACCGAGCGGACGGAGGAGTGGGCCGGAGGGAGCATGTTGGGGATCAGAAGGGGATTTAATGGCAGAACAACGCGGTCTTTGTGCTGCTTTTAATCCGGCCTATACCCCCTTCCCTTCTCCTGCCTCTGCCTCCACACTCAGCCAGGGCCGCCCAATTATTTTAGGAGGCCAATTTGGAAAATGGTTCATAACAAAAAAACTTGTTTCGAAAGACTAAGATGTTTACTGAGGTTCCCTTAAAGCAGATGAAGGTCTCACTGTGGACCAGCTCCCCTTTAGAGAGCCTTCGTGAACCAAACTTTCATTCTGTCTTCAGTTCTTTCTTTTCAAAGGATATATATTTATTTTCATTTTTTTTACTAATTGCATGCACGCTGCACACCAACAGGTGTTAATGCTGCAGGATTGATCATAACTGTAAATATAACAAACATGGAAACTCTGTCAGAGGTAGAAACGTGTGGAAAATGATCGTCCTGAGCACTTGAGCCCCACAGGCCCAACAGGAATACATGTTGTGGTGTGTGCGGGTGTGCGCTCGGTCGGACCTTTGCGTCAGAGAGAGAGAGAGAGAGAGAGAGAGAGAGAGAGAGAGAGGGAGGGAGGGAGGGAGGGCTCTGGGTGTCTACTTGGGTAAGAAGTTACTTCTAATTAGCCAGCCTCTTCTTGCTCGCCTCACTTGTCCACTCTGCAGACCCAGATCCTCTCCTCAGGCTCAGGGACCAGGTACCGCCGGGGGCCCTTACACTTTACAGCGACCATCAGACCGAACTGTTGTGGATCTGCTGCTTTTGGCACCTTTCACCTGGCGACGTCTGTGCGCACCGCAATTACGCACGACTTGGATGGAGAAACTTCTCTTGTTTAGTTTACTTTTTTAAAAGTGGAGTCTTCGTTAGTAATCTTTTAGTTGTGGTAGCCTCCTTATCTGGAGAGAGGACGCGTACAGATCAGTGTTGCTTTTACGCGTCAGGTGGGAACAGGTGGAAACAGGTGGAACGGCGACGGCACTCAGTCAGAGCAGATATACCAACAACAAAGGCGGTGAAGGAGAAGGCCAGCAAGGAAAAATCAAAAACAACAACAGAGTGACAAACAAACTAGAGAAAAAAGAAAAACAGAGAGGGAGGGAGTGACAGAAAGAAAAGAGAGAGAGAGAGAGAGAGAGACAGACAGAGACAGAGAGAGAGAGAGAGACACCCCCTGGAGACTAGCTAGGAGAGCCGGCCCCCGGTCTGAGAGAAGGAGAGAGAGAGTGAGGGAGTGAGGGAGTGTTTTAAAGCCGGCAGGAGGCATGATGTCCTACATTAAGCAACCCCATTACGCCGTGAACGGGTTAACGCTGTCCGGCCCGGGCATGGATCTGCTCCACTCCGCCGTTGGATATCCCAGTAAGTAAAGGCCTGTTACTTGACAGCGTGTGTGTTTTAACCTGCCGTTTCTCTGTTGTTTCTACTTTTTAAAAAGTTCGTTTTGTGATGCAGAAAGTGAACGAATTCGCAGAAAATGTGGCGACTGAAACAGACCAACTCACTTGCATGCTATTTTAAAATATACATTTGAGTTCTTCTGTATGATTCTTCAGCCATCACAACATGTGTTCACTTGACCTATAAGTTCAGCGGATTATGGAGTCAAAAAACAATAAAAGTGTGTGTGAATGGAAACGCGGCCTGTTCTCACACGGACTTAACATCCGAGCAGACTCCAAGCTGTTGCTCCATCATGTAACCTATTTAGCAAAGGATGCGCTTTGTGTTTTATTTGGAGACATCGTGTTCCTCATGAATGAACTCTACTTATAACATCTGTCACCCTCTGGGTGAAACGATGCGGAGGTCTGGCTGCTTCTGCCACAGCTCGGAGTCTGAATCCAAAGAAGAGACAATCTTTAAAAATCTAAAATCTCTGGTGCGACTTTCGTTTCTGAGCTTTGTATATTTCGATTCAGACAGTTTCAGTCCTGAAAGTTAAAACACTGGGAGCTGTTACATCATTTGATTCGATCCAAATAATAACGTACTCATTTCTCCTGATTTAATGTGACACCAGATGCTTCGATGAAAGTTACCCACTAATGTTCTGTAAAATTATATATATATATATATATATATATATATATATATATATATATATATATATATATATATATATATATATATATATATAATCCGTTTTTAAAAGGAAAGTTATAGTTTTTTCTATTATTATTTGTTCATAAATTTCTTTATTATTTTTTAAAGTCTAATTTATATTTAGATTTAAAACTTTAGAAGTTTATGGTCTTTACAGCTGAAGGCCCTTTGGTCCAGAATCTTTGAAATACAAACATTTTACAAACAACGAAAATAATGTTAATAATAATAATAATAATAATGATAATAATGTTAATACTAATAATAACGATAATAATAATAATTATTGTAATAATATGTTTTTTTATAGGTACCCCGCGCAAACAGCGTCGGGAGCGCACCACCTTCACACGCGCACAGCTGGACATCCTGGAGGCTCTGTTTGCCAAAACCCGCTACCCAGACATCTTCATGAGGGAGGAGGTGGCCCTGAAGATCAACCTGCCCGAGTCCCGAGTCCAGGTAACACACTACCACCCGGAATAGTACTGCTTTAGTATTATAAAGTATATAATGTAAAGACCTGCTTTCTTTGTGTGTGTGTGTGTGCCAATGTGTGTGTGTGTGTGTGTGTGTGTGTGTGTGTGTGTGTGTGTTCCTGTGTATTTAGTGTGTGTTTTTGTTGTGTGTGTCAGAGATGTAACACTGTCTTCACTCTAGCAGCTCTTAGAGCTCTTTGACTATTTCCTCAAAGCAGTGGATTTGATGATGAAGTTCTGATTTTTATAATTAACCTGCTCTGCCCCCCCCCTCCCTCCCTCCCCCCTCTGCTGCCATCCTCCAGGTCTGGTTCAAGAACCGTCGTGCCAAGTGCCGCCAGCAGCAGCAGCAGAGCACTGGCCAGTCCAAACCACGGCCCCCTAAAAAGAAGGCATCCCCTGCTCGTGAGGCCAACACTGAGGCCAGTGCCAACCCCACCAATGGACCCTACAGCCCTCCACCCCCTCCCCCAGGCACCGCCATCACTCCCAGCTCCAGCTCTGCTAGCGCCACAGTGTCCATCTGGAGTCCGGCCTCCATCTCCCCGCTGCCAGACCCCCTGTCTGCCTCCACCACCCCCTGCATGCAGCGCACCACCGCCTACCCCATGACCTACACCCAGGCCCCAGCCTACAGCCAGAGCTATGCAGGATCCTCCTCCTACTTCACAGGCCTGGACTGCAGCTCCTACCTGTCCCCCATGCACCCGCAGCTGTCAGGCACTGGAGGCGCCCTGAGCCCCATCACGGCCTCCTCAATGGGTGGGCCCCTCAGCCAGTCCCCCGCCTCGCTCTCCTCCCAGGGCTACACAGCCGCCTCGCTGGGCTTCGGAGCTGTCGACTGTCTAGACTACAAGGACCAAGCTGCCTGGAAGCTCAATTTCAATGCCACTGACTGTCTGGACTACAAGGACCAGAACTCCTGGAAGTTCCAGGTCTTGTAAATAACAGAAAGTGGGAGGTTGGGAGGGAAGGGGGGGGGGGGGGGTAGGGGAAGAAGAGAGTAATCAAACAAAATTCAAGTAGGCTTACAAGCCCCAAAAATCACTGTCGGTGTGTTTTAGAGGAAGGAAGAGACCTTGGGACACAGAAATCATCTAATCATATCAGCTGAAGAGCTAATCAGCTGAAATAATGTCTTCATTTCTGCTGTTTCAGGAAAATATGATTGGAAGTTAACTGATCTGTTGATGCTTGGTGATTTTAACAGAGAGATGACAGTAGTTAAGTTAAGCAACGTAGAGATCAGCCTTCGAATCAAGGAAACGGCTGAAAAAGCAATATCTGTACAATAAAATCAAATCAGTGAGACAGAACAACAGCACTCAGTGGGATTCGACGGCCGGACATGTGCTGTGTGATTTAAATACAGTCGAATTATTATATTACTGCTGACAAGAGAATTTAAAGCAAACATGCATGTTTTGGTTTATAGAGACTTCGTCCATCTGTAGAGCTGAACTCAGAAACTGTTGACTGGCCGAGTCAAAGCAGAAGAGCTTTTTTAAATTGCCACAGCACAACAGTTCACTAACCTACAAGTTTACTGCGTAGACAGCCTTCAAATCGGTGTATTTGAAGTGCCCAAGCTCATGATTATTTCTTCCTTCTAGACTTTGTCTTGTATTTTCTGTGATGTATGTCTTTTATAAAGCTGCTTTTCATCAGCGAGCTCAAAAAGCTTTGAGCCAAACAGCTCAGCTCCACACCGACATCTTCCGCAGGTGTCTTTACAGAGCGGCCACTCATTTGAAACGCATGTGAACGATGTTTAGCAGACAGTCAGCAGCTGATGACTCCCAGTAGCCTTGTGTGAAGTGACCCTCTGCAGCCTGTGTGTGAGACAAGCCGAGGGGGTAGAGTTGGTCCCTGAAGTGACTGCAGTACAAACCTGTTGCCTTTGAGCATGGTTGGAATGATTAGCAGAGTGGTTCGCGCATTGTTAGCTTAATAGGATCACTTCCAGACAATTTGGGCAACAATGGTCACACTGTGGCTATTGGCAGCCGAGCACTTCCCCCCCCACTCCACCTCACAGGGTTTGCATGAGGCTAGCAGATTACTGAAGCAGGTCTTGAATCCGTGAATGACTTTACACCAAACTGCTGACAAACTGCTGCAGCGAGGCTTGTGACGGGAGAGAAGACTGCACCAGAGAAAGGGAAGGGGCCAGGCCGTGCTGCCCCCCCTTTGCACAGACAGTTGGGTGCCTCTCTCAGCTCCAACCTGTAAAGATGTGATGGATACCACTTTATGTGTTTGATGTATCGTTTGATTTTTTTTTTTTTTGTATTAGACTTAAACAATATTACGTTTCTTTAAAAATTTGTGAATTCGTTGAAGTAAAAATTGTGGTAATTTGTTTTGAAGTTGATATTATTATCAGTATTATTACTATCATCATTAATATTATGTCTTCAGCTGACATGGACAATGCTAATATACTTTTTTTTTGTTGTTCTTTTGTAAATATTAAAACTTGAAAACACAATCATGTCTGCTATCAGCAGCGAGTTGTTACGCAGGCACTTCACCCAACAGAATCTCTCTCTTTCTTAATTTCTAGAAAACTGCCAACTTTTTATTTTTTCTGTTTATACTTTGCTGGTTTCTGCTTCTTCTTCTTTTTTTTTCAAACTCAGGGGTTTATCCAGTAAAAGTAGCAGTAATAGGATACAATGCTGTTTATGCTTCTTAATCATTTACTGTACTTTTATCTTTTGCATTACAATAATCTTCTCTGCTTATTTTTCTGACATGAATTATTTTGTATATTTCATTTGTCTTCTGTGTTCGACCAGTCTCACCAGGACCATGCTAGATAGCTATGATGTTTCTGAGACATTAAACGACTTCATTAAAACTCACAGTGGTCTGTAAGTCATTGGATTCGAGTGCTTCGTCTCTTAATATTGGCTTCAGTGTGAGACAAGGCAGGCCCATACCTGTGACATGTGCTATCCTTCCATTTGTCTGCAGCAGGAGAAACACGGAGCGTCAGCCATCCAGGGACGGGACATTGGGAATCAGTTTCTGGGAGCGTTCCACTAATCCATACAAGGGGTTGAGTGGGTATAAGGCAGAGATGAGAGGGAGCGGGGCAGAGAGGACAGAAAACAGATTAGAACTAACAATAATACTGAGTCCCATCAATGGGTAGATTATTTTGGATTGCTGCGTGGTGCTGCCACCGGTAGGCCAGGGGGTCAGCACCAGGGGGTCCAAACCGGTCTCACCGTAGTTCATGAAACAGTTGCAAAATGTATTCTGTACATTTGAGTATGTGGACATGAATTTTCCATTTTTTCCTGACACTCAAACGCCACTGGCCCCGTTAAGACAAAGCCTTTGATAGCAACATGTAAAGTTGCTCATTTGATTTTATATTTCCAAGTATCTGTGGTTGAGGATATTTACTTTGAAATCACAATAAAACAGTCCAGTTTAATCATTTCAGCACAATTAATTTTTGCTCTGGTCACCTCCACATGTCATGCATTCTGCAAACCAATTTTAAAACTTCAATTTTATATTACTGTTTTTTTTTTTCACTATTTCATCACCTTACTTTTCTACAGACTCTTCTTCTGTGTTGTGGTCTTTGGGAGCAGACGCCATGACATCCTTTGCATCCTTGTCTTGGCTCACAAAGCAGATTCTGATTAAATGGGCTACATCATGCTGACATAAAAACCCAAAACCAAGAATCACAAAGACACAAAAGATCTCCAGGGCTGTGTAAATCGTAGCCTATGCATGTATCAGTATTTGATGACATGGGAACGAGACAATGAGAACATGTTGGTCTTCTAACTGAAGCACTTCAGGCCTCAGCCTCCACCAGGCCTGTAGCGATGCTCAGCCGTCTTGTAATGTCTGACGGTGACTCATTTTAGTGACTACTTTTTGATTTCTGCTAAAAAAGAAAAAGCAAACAAACAAAAAACTTCATTTTATAATGCGGACTCTCTGAAACTAGGCTTCGGATGACTTGTGTCCGTAAACTGAGAAAATTAAAACCAAATCAAATACATCGTTAGAACATATATCAGTAGGGAGTTTCTACATGACTCCTGCTGCAAAATACTGACCTTTGAGCCTTGGTACTGGCGCATGTTTGAAGGCTTATAGTTCAGCAACAAAAAGGGCTACAGACCTGGAACCAACTGCTATAATGTGAGTAAGTCAACAATTGGGGCGCTGTCAAATAAGGGTAAAATATGGTTTATATTAATGTTCACCCATTTAACAAATAGATATTCAACATTTGATCACACAAATGTGTTTATCTCAGAGTATTTACATGTTCCAAATCAACAAAAAAAACACTCATGTTTTGAAGCTTGACACAAATCAGCACCACACTGGTAGTTCTTTCAGTTTGTAAATAGGGTCAGAACAAGATATATAGTAGTTAGACTGCACCTAGAGAGCCCCTTCGTGAGCCACGTCATCCAATGTGTGTGTGTGTGTGTGTGTGTGACGTCTCAATGAACCAGCAGCACACAGAAAGCAGCCTGGAATAAATTCAGTAATTAAAAAGATGTAACAGGCTGCATGGTGGTGCAGTGGTTAGCACAGCAAAAAGGTTCCAGGTTTGAACCCAGGTTTGAATCCAGGTTTGAACCTGGGTCTTTCTGTGTGGAGTTTGCATGTGCTCCCCCAATGTGCCTGTTTTCTCCGGGTACTCCTCCCACAATCCAAAGACATGCAGGTTAGGTTAATTGGTGACTCTAAATAGCCCATAGGTGTGAGTGTGACCAACCTATGATTGGTTGGTCACCTTGGATTTGTATCATAATGCACAGCAACAGTTGATGAGGCCATGAGGCCCATGAACCTGCTTCTGCTGTTAAACTGGATGAAAGGTTTTAGCTCAAAGGAAGGAAGTGTGTTTTGTTCTACTCATGATGAATGCTCCATGCTACTCACTGGACACCATCTCCATCTGACTAGACTAGAATGGACACATCCCCACCGATGCTGGATTATCATGAAACAGACAGTCATGGTCCCCAGAGGAAGAATCCTGATGACTTTAGTGATCAGATGAGTTTTCCTCTTGCACCACCATGAGGTGGAGATTCGAGGTTTAAGGATTGTTGTCTGTCAGATCTGGTCCAGATATTTACACTCCCCTCAGGAGGAACTGTAATAACCCTTTATCACCACCGTCAGGTCAACATGTCAGTGTGTCCAGAACTTTGGTTTATGACCTAAAGAACTAAAGACATCCCCATCAGTGTCAGCTGGACTTTGAGTTTACCACTAATTGTGATACGGTGATGTGTTGTTCTGTGATGTGAGGGGGGCGAAATCATTTTACACCTTGTGCACAAAAATGAAGCCTTTAAAGTCAATTCTATATGTTACAGGAAGCCAGAGAAGGGAGGCAAGAATGGGAGTGATGTATTTTACCTGCTTAGCATTAGCATGCTACAGTAGCGTTATCATTGTGAGCATGTTAGCATGCTGACATTAGCATTGAGTGTGTGAGTGTGTGAATACAGCATCACAGAGCCGCTAGCATGGCTATAGACTCTGACAGGACTGCAGCCCTTTTGTGATGTATTTTGATCATATGAATACCAAACAAACATTTGTTCAGCTGTTTCTTAAGCTACTACTTCATTCTATGGACCTGCAAGTCTTATGCCATTTTAAATCTTAGCCACAGCCTACTGTATTTGCCGGGGTTTTAAGAGTGGAGTGCTGCAAAGTAACAAACTACAATGTTGGCGAGTAAATGGTCTGAATTTTTATAGCACCTTTCTAGTCATTTCGACTACTCAAAGCTTTTACATCACATCCTCATTCACCCATTCAGGAGGAATCTCAGTTGGAGGAGTCTGTTCTTTCACACACATTCACACACTGGAGCTGCTTCTGGGGCAAGTTGGGGTTCAATGTCTCGCCCGAGGACACTTCGACATGCTGACTCACAGGACCCAGCGACCTTCTGATTGATGGACAACCCACTCTACCTCTGAGCCGTAGCCAAGTCAAATCAGTTGGACTCAAGCGTTTGGAGCTTGACGATGCAAACTGTGAAGTGCTCTCAATGAGACTATACAGCAAAACGCAACCAGCTGTTTAACAGTGATCACTATTACACTATAACCAATATTATCATTGATTGCACCTTTCTACTCAGCCCGCTCGTAACAGTGAGCGTCTGCCCTCTGACTGGGATTTAACCAGAGCTGGATTCAGCCTTCATCATGGTGACACAGCATAACACCGGCCCTGCAGCCCAAAAGCTCATTACAGACCTCAGTCACCGACGGGCTGATGGGCTTTGACCAGTGTTCATTTACTAGGTTACACAGGCAGAAGATGCTACTGTTGCTCTGACAACTGAATATATACTGAAAGAGATAGACAGACAGATAGATAGATAGACAGACAGACAGACAGACAGACAGACAGATAGACAGACAGACAGACAGACAGACAGAGAGATAGAGGGACAGATAGATAGACAGACAGACAGAGGGACAGATGGGCAGACAGAAAGATAGATAGACAGACAGACAGACAGACAGATAGAGGGACAGATAGATGGATAGATAGATAGATAGATAGATAGATAGATAGATAGATAGATAGATAGATAGATAGATAGATAGACAGACAGACAGACAGACAGATAGATAGATAGATAGATAGATAGATAGATAGATAGATAGATAGATAGATAGACAGACAGACAGACAGACAGATAGATAGATAGATAGATAGATAGATAGACAGACAGACAGACAGACAGACAGAAGGACAGACAGAGGGACAGATAGATAGATAGATAGACAGATAGATAGATAGATAGATAGATAGATAGATAGATAGATAGATAGATAGATAGATAGATAGATAGATAGATAGACAGACAGACAGGGGGACAGACAGAGGGACAGATAGATGGATAGATAGACAGACAGGGGGACAGACAGAGGGACAGATAGATGGATAGATAGACAGACAGGGGGACAGACAGAGGGACAGATAGATAGATAGATAGACAGACAGGGGGACAGACAGAGGGACAGATAGATGGATAGACAGACAGAGGGACAGACAGACAGGGGGACAGATAGATGGATAGATAGACAGACAGAGGGACAGACAGACAGGGGGACAGATAGATGGATGGATAGATTGACCCCCTCCTGTGCTCTGCAGGCAGTGTGCTCCTGTAATCCCCGCCCCAGCAGCAGCATATGGACTCTGAAGCAGAGACAGAGACACAGATAGACGCAGGACTTAGAAATATGATTCATTTCTTTCCTCTCTCTAATCCCCAACAAACAAGCTGGTGGCCAGCCTGCTCTGGAGGCGCACCGTAATCATGCTACAGGCTGCTGCCAGAGCTGACCAGCCTCTCCATCATCCCCCCCTCCCTCCCTTCTTCCTCCCTCCATTTTCCCCTTAATCGATTCCTAATCCCAATGCCAAGCATGCACACGCCGAGCACACTCCCAAACACACACGCACAAATATATATAGACACACATATATGACACATACAGACACATACACACTCATAGACTGTCATTATCAAACATGGCTGCAGACAGAACAGAGGTTCACACAGACTTACACAGATGACACACATATACGTGCACAGGTTACACATTCATGAACAAACGAACCTCTGCAGCCTGCTGCTCATCTCCGGTGGGTTATTGGTAATGTAGTAATAAAAAAGATGATATATCTCGTGTGGATGATCATTTTTCTGTCCATCTTGTGTCAACAGTGTTTAATAAGGGTCAGTGAGTCAGTCCTTACAAACTCCTGCTGTGCAGCCAGACGTAGCTTTTTGGTTTATTTATTTCCATTATCAAGCTTTAGGGGAGACCCCAAAGTTAACAAAGATACCAAATGAATCAGGGTGGATGTGTGGGGAAACGTGTATGAAATGATAAAGACTTCAGTGCGAACAAGATACAACCTCAATGAAGAGTTGGAAGAGTGACAGTGAGTACTGGTGATGCTGTTAGTTGGAGTTGCACAAGATCATTTTTCAGCCAAAGTTAAGGGATGAACTGTCTTATTATTATTTGCATAAGCCTGGTCTCTCTCAGTGATAATGATTGTACTGTGACCTGCACCCAAATATGGTGATTATGGCACAGCATCTCCACAGTAAAATAACTCCAATGTTAATTAAAGGCACAAAAAATTGCTTTTAGAAAAGTACTCATTCCCAGTCAATATTTAGCATCAGCTAAGTGTTTTGTGTTTTCACTTTGGCTTAATAAATCTATACAATAAATCAAATTATTGCCAACCTGATCATTTTAAATCTCTGTTGACTGACAGTGCAGTGTGTATGCACTTATGTTCTTTGAAATGATGTTGTGTCTCATGTCAATGCTTTTGGCCTAATAACGATTGTTGATTTGTACTGTAACTTTCTCATTTTTCTCAGTTTTTTATTGTTGATATATTGTTTAGTATAACCAGCTTGTCCTTGTAAAAGAGAACATGCTCTCAATGGCCTTCCCTGTTTAAATAAAGGCTAAATTAAAAACATTAAAAGATTAAAATCATACATAAAAATGGACTAATTTGCTTAAGTCATTAAATAAGATGTGATTGTGCAGTGATGCTGCTAAATACTGCAGTGTAAGTAGGTGTGAGTGATCTGCAGCCAGTGGTGGTAACAGGATCAGTGTTACAGTATGAATGGATCAACTGGCCACTGTCGACCTCAGCATACACTTCTGTTAAGGGCTTTACTGCAGATTACAACTTAACACCTAGTTAATATCACTAACAGTAAAAGTCACAGTTTAGAGCCTCAGATTAATGATATGTTGGACTAAAACACTTGTCTGGATTATGAGTGCATCTTTTCTCATGCTGATGTCTTCGATCACTTCTCTGATGTGGAGTTTTTCCTGCTTTTATCTTTTTAAAAAAAGTTTTTATGAGTTTTCAGGGAGGCTTTGAACGCCTTTGGGACGGATGTCTTGCTGACGGGCACCAACTGTTAACACCTTACATGTAAGGATGAGAGGGCAGTGTGTGCTTTCCTGTCAAAGTAACTCTGTTTTCTACTCTGTTTTCTTTTTCCTCCACAGCTTTCTTGTTGCATGTAGCCCATCTCCTCTGTGCCAGCATCCTTCTGATTTCCACCTGCACTTCACACGTTTCCTTCCGTCATGCCCCCTTCCCTTGTCTGCTCCTTCCTCCAGGCCACCTCTCCCAGTGTGCCCCCTCGTTCCCTCCACTCAACCTCTCCTTGCAGTTTGTTATTCTTGCTGATCTAATTTAGAGAATGTTCCAAATCCTCTTAGTGTCCTGCTCCCTCAGCGCAACACTAAGTGAATTAGACAGGATTACTGACTCCCTCTTCCTCCTCCTCTTCCTCCTCTTCCTCCTCTCCTTCTTCTTCTCTGTGCTGTCACTCTCTCCTCATCATCCCACTTCCCCTGTCTCTCTACTCACATGTCCATCTTTCTCTGAACATTTCTCTCTTCATCGTCAGGATTAAAGTCTTCTCCCTCTCCAGATGACAAATTGGTTCCAATGTTCCCCCGGTGACAGATGCTCTCGCAAGCCCAGTGCATCATGGGACATAAAGAATCGTTAATTAAACTTCTTGCAAATAGAAATAGAAAAAAGCTGACATAACACAAATGAAGCCCTGCAAACATCCGTGTGTGCGACTTGTGCAGGGGAATAAAGATGCTGCTCTCTCACTGCTCCGTTTGTTTCCACTCTCACAGCAAACCAAAAGGTGAAAAGAGCAACGTCACGGCCACGCTGAGTGTCTCTGCATGACCCCGGCTGGAGGAACCCCAAGTCCACTCAGGCCACAAGGCTCCAGTTTCATGCCAGTGTGATGTCGTCTAATCTGTAGTCTGGCTCTCACGGGTTCACCTTGATCTTTGCCGTGGAGCACAGGGTCACTTTAGGATCCCCAGGACAAAAACACTGAGATGTGACTTTTCTTTTCTCTGTTGTGGATAGCATATTACCGTTACCATCCAGGACTCACTCGTGCCAGAATACTGTTAAATTGACTCAAAAGAAAACACAAAGCTGATGCCAGATCATCACATGTGTTCGTCTCATGCAGAGAAGACCTGCTGGACCTGGAACTGATGATGTATTATTATGGATTAAGATCAAACTTCATTTAACCACAGGAGGATATTCATAAGCCACCCAGCATCGTCATCAAAAACATCATATACATTACTCTGACAAATGGACATTTTGCTCCAAGTCCTTTTACTTTTTGCACTTTGAATATGCTTTGAATGCAGGCCTGTACCTGTGACAGAGTATGTTTACACTGTGGTATACTTTTCCTTCAGTACAAGATCTGAGTACTTCGTCCACATCTGATAACACTGGCCCATAAATTGTGTTCATGTTTATGTTGCTATGTCAGCAACCAAACATCAGTAGTTGTAGTAGTAGTCTTAGTCCAAAAACATGTTTTCTTGAGTATGACAATAATCCACATTTATACAAGTTTATCCAAAGCATGCATGAACGCTGGCAGGCTTTTCTTTTCTTTTTGTTTTTGCCACTAAACAATAATGACTCAATAAAACCTACAGGCGATTGCATGTATGTAGGTACTTTCTAATTTTATACTTAAGCATAAACTCAGTGCTGAGCACTTTGCCGTAATACTTTTCTCCTCTCAGCGGTTGATGACAGGCAGATACAGTCTGTCACTTCCTGCCTGAGCCTTTGAGCTTTGCCCCCATCACCGCCCCCACGTAATAAATCTTTTCGGCAAACTGATTTTACAGATGTTTTATTCTTACAGAGCTCTGCTGTACTGCTGACCCTAACCACTCTCCTGCATTTAGAGCCTCACACATGACACCCAGACCTTTGTATTGTTCAATCCCCCTTTTAGCATAAACCCCCGCATATCTTCACCCCCCTCTGCCTCCCTGTACTCCTCTGTCTTTGTCTCAATTTCTTGCTATCTCCCATCTCTCTTTTCTTCTCTCTCTCTTTCTCCTCCTCTCTTCATCTGTGGGCCATCTGAACACCACCCCACCCCCACCTCTCCTCCCCTCCCTCACTTTCAGTAATTCCAGCGTTGCCTTGCTCGCTCGCCCTAATCCAGCACTGACCTCAATCCCGTGATGTAACGGATCATGTGATGTAGGGAGAAAGAGAGAAATAGAAAAGAGAGAGAGAGAGAGAGAGAGAGAGAGAGAGGGGAACAGGGGATGTAAAGTGGGGAAACATGGTCTAATCCCCGATGCTGGAGCCACAGACCAATCACAAACTGATGGGGTGGGGGGGTGGGTCAGGAGGGGCCTCCATTAAGTTACAAAATATTAGTCAGACACACACTGATGCACTCACACACACACACACACACACACACACCTCTTCTGGAAACAACAAGTCAACATGTTTGTTTCATCTCTGTGACTCAGGGGCTGTTTACATGCCAGTTTGTCTGCGTCCTGCCAACAACAAACACACCACCAGTCTGTTTGTGACGGACACCAGCTTCACACTTACAACAACATTTACCATCACAGGACTGTATGTGTGCATTTCAGTACCTGTTGTTGGGGAACAATTACAGTTCTCTGTGCCCCAAACCACAGGCCTGCTTCATATCTCACATAATATACAGATCTCACTCAATAGATTAAAATAAAAGGGGTCTTACGACATGGTGGCTATATGGTTGGTTTAAAATTGTGAAACTTGATGTAGACCTACATCATATGAAACTAAAACAGAAAAAAATTCGACCAGTTTTTTAATGATTATTTTCTAACAAATATGAGCGACTGTAACTACTATAGGTATATGAGATAAGACAGTATATCATAGGGAGCACATAGTATTCAAAAACACCTGGTGGTAAATGGATGTTTCATAAAAAAGTTGAAAAAAATAAATGCACAATGTATGAATTCACATAATGTTCCCACATATTGTTCATGTCTTCCTTTCTTACAGCTGAAATATATTTTGAGTTCCTGTATTAAGATCTTTGTTAGACACACACCTTTCCAAGGGCTTTTTTGTTTCAGTGCCAAAGCTACACTAAAGACACATGTGTTGAAAAGTACCATCCTAATGAAAAATCAGGGGAAAATGGAGAAAAGCATAACCAGGAATTTAGTGCATGTTGAAATGTGTTTTGCCTCCACGTGTGTTTTGCTGGCAGTGTGTGTGTGTGTTGTGTAATGTCATAACTGGTCATCAGGGGGAGCTGTAGAGGATCAGCACAGCACAGTGACTGAGAGAGAGTTGACCCAAACCTTCAATTATGATATTCAAGAAGTGGCCCCGATGTCAGAGCACCAATGAATTACAACAAACAAAAAACTTTGCATACCTCGGCCTCAAAATAAGCTCTACAGGCATCTCCAACCTGGCTGTGAAAGATCTGAGACACAAAGTGAGGAGATCTTTCTATGCAGTTAGAGAAAATATTAAACCTGACATTCCAATTGAAATCAGGCTAAAATGTTCCAGTCTGCATTAGCACCGATAAGTCTCAATGACAGTGAAATATGAGCATCAGAATTAAATCATTAATATGACAAATGGTCAAGCAGAAGTCGGCCAACAAAATGCAAAAAAGAGCACTCAAATTTCACAGTCAACCAAAAACTCATGACACCCTGAATTTGAAAACATAACAAGCATTGAGGAATTCCCATAATTACTTGGTGAGAGAATCACAGCAAAATGTATCACCTGATGTCATGAAGAGCCAGTGGGACCTGAGAAATACAGCTCGGTTTTGTCTGTTGACTGTTTCATTATATGTGACTGTATAATGGGATTATTTGTCTACTTTTTGTACACATCAGTCAACCTGGTCAGTAGGCCTATAATCCATCTGCTTTATAAAACCTGACTTATATACAACATTTGATCTGTAAATACCTAACCTAACCCTAACCTAACCTAACCTAACCTAACCCAACCTAACCCTAATCCCATCCCCTTAACCTAACCTAACCCTAATCCCACCCCCCTAACCTAACCTAACCCCACCCAAGACCTCTGCCCACAGAGCAGAAAGAGAAAGAAAGAGACTTGGCCTCTGCCGAAGCAGCTGTCCTCCAGCTGGAAGGGAGCAGTCTGAGTCTGTGCTCTGCCTGACTAGAGGTCATCTGCTGGTGCAGCAGTGCCCAGAAACCAGTGCTGAAGATGCAGCAGCACACTGGGTCTCTCTGCAGGAGCAGCTGATCTGATCAGCCCGGAGCAGAAGCTCAGACCGGCAAGCTCAGAACCTCAGAGCCGTCCAGCTTTCTCCTCTGTGAGAGGAGATCTGAAGCTGGAAGCTCACCGTGGATCCTATTTACAACCTTCTGTCCCCACACTGGACATGTCATCAGTGAGGTCACAGCTCTGTCGACACACAGTATGATGTCACATACAGTATGATGTCACATACAGTATGATGTCACATGCCCCAGAGCAACACTGAGCTGCATGGCTCAGACGAACATCCACACCTCACACTCTCTGTGCAGTGTCAGCTGTGTTTCTGTGCTGGAATACTAACACATGTTGTTTCACATCTACTTTGTGGTAACACAATCATTGAAGAATATACAACACCTAGACCCTCCACCACACACACACACACACACACACACTAACACACTATGTGTCTATCTGAGTGGGGCCTGTTGTGGAAACTTCTGCAAATACAGAGTTTGCTGTGAGGAGTTCTTTAACGTTTCTTTATTCTTGCAAGAGGGGATAAACAAAACAGAGTACAGAGTAGTCTGCAAAGTCTTCCAAAGAGGAGTGAACAAGGCAGAGTATATATGGCAGGTGTTCTGTTAGCAGGTTGGACATGAGTACCATTGTATTTAATCTGGTTCATTCTCAGCCTTTCAGCCCAAAATATATGAAACACAATGACAAAGGATGCTAGGAAAAGACAATGTGTTGTGCCTCTCAGCCCACAGAACCCAGGATGTCTGAAAGGATGCCATGGTGGTCGTCGCTCCATTTGTCGTCCAGCGTTGGCACCGTAAAGGCACTCGTGAGGTGTGTTATCCCAGGAACTGTGTGTATATGTTTGTATGTCACTCACCGGTGCGCAGTGGCAGCGTTCAGCGTACTCTGATGATCAATCAGAGCCCACCAGATGGTGGCACCTTTCTGATCACCCAGTCTCCAGGTTTGAAGTGATGCAGGGTGTGATCAGCAGGCTGAGGGAGGGCCGCCTTCACCTGTCGTGAGACTTGTGAGAGAAGAGCAGACACGGTTTTGCAATATTGTAACATAGCATCGTCACAGAGAGATGTGGGTGGAAGCGGTTCGAGGGAGGGTCTATGCCCATATTAGCAGGTCTGCCAAATAGAATATCAAATGGACTGAGATTAGTGTGTGCACGTCGTCTGGTCCTCATGTGAAGGGCTTGAGGCCAGGTTAAGCCTGTTTCAGCGCAGCATTTTGCCAATTTCAGTTTTATGGTGCCATTTTCTCGTTCAACAGCACCGCCACTAGCTGGATGATAAGCACAGTGGTGTTTGAGGTCAATGCCTAAAAATGCGCCAACTGCACTCACAACATCATTAACGAGGTGAGAGCTGTTGTCGCTGCTGAGGCGTTTTGGAATACCCCATCGTGGAATGATTTCTTTCAGCAAAGCCTTGGCTTGGCAAAGACGTGGTCAGAACCATGTGTCAAACGAGCGTAACGTGGAAAGAAGTGTTTAGGCAGGCATGGCTTGTGGTTAGGGCCTAACCATGCACCTGTCGGAGAGACATAAGCATCACATTTCCGCCACAATGACTTTTCCTCTGTAGTGGCAAACTGCTGCATGGAGAGGAGTGGATCTTCAGAGTCCAGGGGGAGTGAAACAAAAGTGTCAAAAGGCGAGGGGGAGGGGGAACCTCCACCCTTCTTTGCAGCAACCTTAGCAGCTGCGTCTGTGCGAGCATTTCCTGCTGAAATGGGGTCCGAGCTGTTGGTGTGAGCAGCACATTTACAGACAGCAATGGAGGAAGGCAACAGAATGGCAGTGAGAAGATTAGACACTTGTTGGGCGTTGGAAATGGGTGTGATGGAGGTGATGAAGTCCCTTTGTTTCCAGAGGGTGCCAAAATCATGAACAACCCCAAAGGCATACCTAGAATCAGTGTAGATAGTGACAGATTTTCCTTCTGTGAGCTTACAGGCCTCAGTGAGCGCTATAAGTTCAGCTTTCTGAGCTGAGAAATGAGAAGGGAGAGAATCTGCAACAAAAGTGTCAGTCTGAGAGCACACAGCAAAACCCACACAATTTCCTTCTGTAATGGGATCCCGGGAGGCAGAGCCATCTACAAAAAGAACCAAATCTGGATTAGTGAGGGGTTGAGCGGAGAGATCTGTACGGGGGGGTACAGAGCTGTTGGACTGCAGCCACGCAGTCATGTGGCTCACCATCATCTGGAAGAGGGAGGAGAGTGACTGGGTTGAGAGAGACACACCTTTTTACAGTGATATTAGGCATTTCAAGGAGAGTGATAACACAGCCATCGAGCAGCAGAGAGGTGTGACGTCTTCTGCTCGAGAAGGAGTTTAGACACAAAGTGAGAAACAGACAGGGTGAGAGGAGCATAGTACACAATATCCTGTGATGCCAGCAAAGCCTTTTCTTCTGCGACAGCACGAAGACACTGAGGAAGAGCTGCAGCCACAGGGTCAAGTTTTGCAGAGAAATACGCCACAGGGCGCAGTTTCTCTCCATGGTCCTGTAAAAGAACAGAGATCATGCACCCCCCTCATGTTGTTCGCCCACAGTCTGCACAATAGGTTGAGTCGGGTCAGGTAACCCCAGAGTAGGGGGACTCATGAGCGCCAGCTTCATGTCTTCAAATGCCTGGTCGGCTTCGTCAGTCCAAGTTAGAGGAGATGCGCATTGGAGAGGCCTAGAGTGAGCTCCTACTGCCGCACATTCCCAGGAAGTTTGTTTCTTAGTTTGTGGTTTTGGAAGCCTGTGAATGGCCTCAGTTCTCTTTGGAGAGACAGATTTGCCCTGCGGAGAGATAATGTGCCCTAGGAACGTCACTTCCTGTTTTACAAATTGGAGTTTAGACAGACTAGCTTTGTGACCTTTGTCTGCTAGATGTTTCAGCAATGTAAGTGTCACGCTCACATTGCTCAGGTGTTGGAGAGCACATGAGAATGTCGTCGGCGTACCTAAGGAGGGCGGAGCCAGATGTTAAATGCAGGTCAGCTAAGCTGTCCCCGAGAGCTGTGTTGTAAATTGTTGGAGACTCACAGTAACCCTGACAGAGACGCGTGAATGTGTAGGTTCGTCCTTCAAATGAGAAGGTAAACCAGTACTGGCTGTCTGGAAGTACAGGGACACTGAAAAAGGCTTTGGAAAGATCAACAACGGAGAACCATTTAGACTGAGGTGGAACCTGTGAAAGAATAGTATATGGATTAGGAACATTTGGTACACACAGGTGAACAGCAGAGTTTACTGCCTGGAGGGTTAATTTTCTTAACAGGGACGTTTCTTAACTGGTAACGTGTCACATGGAACAATGACACCTGCCAGCAACAGGGAATTGAATACAGGCCTTATGCCATCAATGGCGTCCTGTCGCAGAGGATACTGTGATTGACAGGGTTTAGGGGTAATATGAATAGACTCACAATCTTTAATGAGGCCAACATCATATTTACCTTTAGCCCAGAGTTTTTCAGGAACCTCACACAATGCAGGAATCTCAGCTGCTTCCGCCACTGACAGGTAGGTGCCCATAGAAACCTGATTAGAGGGCTGTGGGACCAACACAACAGGACGAACAGAGGTCAAAGATGACTGGTAGGGCATTTTGAAGTCTGAAGGGATGGTGAAAACATGTGAGAGTCAACTAACTGCCAGTCACATGCTTCCATACATGCCTTTGTGAAGGGACCCGCATCTCGCCACTCAGCTGAGTGTGGCTTTGTGAGTGAGATGTGGGGAACAGAGTGAGGAACTGAGAAAAGGAGCTGCTGTTCAGTGGTTAAAGACACAGAGATGGTAGAAAATCCCTGTTGTGGAGACCAGAACAGGTGGCTCAGTGACAGTGTTTCTGCTTGTGGTGGAAATCAGACCTTCTCATAGTCTGATTCTGGGAAGACATGAGAGGTACAATGCAGGTTTCCTGTTGTCATGAAATCCAATGGGTCAGAATTGGGTGACATGAGAGCTTTGACAGTTTCCAAAAACATATCTTGCTGGGTGGGGCAGGTAGCCTTCCACTCATAGACATGCAGTGCAGAAGATTTAACATGCATTTTGGTGTGTAGGTGCAAATTTTTCGTTACCAACAATCCAGTGGGGGTGGATATCAGGGAAATACCCAGTACACACATGAGGTCCCTTGCCAATGAATTCACTGGACAAATAGGAAGAGAGCAGAAATGAATGCTTCACTGTGTCACCGTGTTCCTCAGAGCAGGAGACTGGCGTAGTCAGGCGTTCTTTAACCAGATGCACTAATTGAATATGTGAATCTGCTACTCAGTTTTGGAGAAATAGGAAGAGCATCGGCATCAACATCATGTCCAGAAATGGTTATGGTATACATTGGCATTTTCTGACAAGTTTCATTATCATAATGCGTTGTATAGCAAAAGCAAGTTCTTCATTGCAAAGCTGTGCAAGTGTGTGTGTGTGTGTGTGTCTTATCTCCGTGGCTTGCACTCCTTGGTCTGACTCAGGAGGTGAGTGTGTGTCTGCAGGACCCATGAGTGTGTGTGTGTGTGTGCATGGCCTTGATCCTTGATGTGTGTGTGTGTATTCACGACCTGTCTCCGTGGCTTGTCTGACCCTGGAACTCCTCCCTCTCCCACTGGCACCTGTATCTCAGTCTGATGCATGGGGTGGCTGCTGCTGCTGGTGATAATTGTAGGAGGCTGGATCAGGGGGCGCCTTCGGCCTCGTCCTCTGTTGAACCGGCTCTGGGAAGGTTTCCAGGGCTGTGGCTGTCACTGTTGGACCTTGGTGTCCTGCAGGTTGTGCTGTATTTTGTTAGTTAGCATGGCTTTTTCTTTATCAGACTTAGGTTTTTTTTCTTGTTTCTGTGTCTTCTCCGCCAGCCGTTGTTCGGCGTGAATGGCATATCTGCGAATCTCTTCCAGCCTTGCTTCGGTGTAACATACACAGTTATTTTTCACAGCTGTGGATATCTCAGGGTGAAGGCCTCGAACTTCTCCTCTGTTGGCAGGCTGTTCAATGCCACTGTGCGTGTTGAATGTGGCTAGCAGGCGGGTGTAGTAGTCACACACGGTCTCAAAGGGCTTCTGCCTGCATGCCGTGATCTGACACAGGTCGATTTTGACAGGAGAGGCCGCAGTGATGGCGTCTGCCAGTGTGTTCAGGGCATGTTTGTAGACGGCGTTGTCTGCTTGTTCCCAATCAAGGTGTTTAAGGCGTTCCTGACCACTGCATTTGGCGACAACTTTGGCAAAATCTGTGGCAGAGGCTTTTTTACCCAGAAAGCGCTTTATTTTGGGCATCGTGGGCTGGAACTGGTGGCAGAATTCATTGAATTGAGTCACGAAAGCTGCGCCATTGGTGTTTATGAGAGGGAGGTGTTCAGAGGCTTCTTCTATGTCTTTGTTAGTCCATGGTCTATAGACCACAATAACCACAATAGGACCGTCCGGTCCTGGCACCGTCACCATCGTGTTTTGGAGGACACCTGGGTGTGTAGAATCGGGAAAATCAATATTGTCTGAATCATGTCGTTGGCGTTGTTTGATTTTTTGTCGGGTGGACATGGAGTGGCCTGAAGCTCCCCCAGATGACGAGTCTGGCTCCACTTCACCAGGGAAAGCACACTGTACTTATACATTGTGAACGTCTTCACAATGGTTAACTTAGTTTATAGTACAAGTTAACAGAAAACTTTGGTTTTGTTTACGGCACAATACCAACAAAAGGCTATTATATTTTTCCCAGTTATCAGTCTTGAGGAAATTGAGGACTTGACAGTTCTGGCGTTTTATCCCTAAATTATTATAATTGAAATTTTTACTTTACCGATTTCAATTTTGAATTTTGAGTTCGTAGGATGTCAGCACTGATGGCCAGAGTTGACTATGGAGGCCCCCCTTCGTCTCTTATGTGGAGGTTGGAGGCTGGAGGATTTCATCCAGGATGATCAGTCACCATCCTTCGTCGGCTCAGGCGATCAGTTGAGACATATCACTTCTGACACCAAGTTTGTCGTGGAAATTTCTGCAAATAAAGAGTTTGCTGCGAGGAGTTCTTTGTCGTTCCTTTATTCTTGCAAGAAGAGATAAACAAAACAGAGTACAGAGAAGTCTGCAAAGTCTTCCAAAGAGGAGTGAACAAGGCAGAGTATATATGGTAGGCTGTCTAAGGGCAAAAACACCCTACAAACTGCCCTACAGACCATGGGCGATCATTTATTAAGGTTAACACAGAATTAAATCACTGCACAATGTGAGTCTGTCTCTTGTTGTGCTGAGCCCACACCTTTAGTAACTTTTAGCATGTGGTCGAGGTCCTCTGACTACAGATAAACTGTATGGTTACACCTCCCCTCCACTGAAACCCTGCTGTGTTGCTAGTTGACTAGCAGGTTGTGCTAATAGCTGAACATAGTTAATCCCTGGGACTTCCTCCATCCCACCAACACCCCCCACCCTCGGGTTCCCCAGCCCCCCCGCTCCCCATATCCCTTTGTGCACTAGTGCACTACATTAATCTCAGTGGTGTGCTCATCTAGTCTGAACCCGCTCACCCCCCCAACCCTCCACAATGACTGCAACCCCCACCACACACACAAAGAACACCCCATGCCATATCAGGTGAGGGAAAACTGTCCTAATCTCAGATGTTACTGATGTTGCCTCCACAATTCTTTTGCTTTTTATTAGTGGAACCATAACATAATGAAGGTGTCACTTCCAGGATGTCTACGCTGACTTTGTGTTGGTGTTCCTGGTTTTATCTCCTGTCAACATGCCCCATTAGATTCATTCTCTCTGGGATGTTCCCAGCGGCACAATAACTCCTCTGATGAATTCACTGCACACTGTGTTAACAGCAGGTGGCACATCAGCAAAAGGCAGCGCACAGCTTTAAGGCGTCAGTGTGCTTCAAACAAAGTGCTTGTCGGATCTAAAAACAACGTTCCTGCCCTCTCCTGACTCTTCCGATATCAGAGTTGAGGGTGGCCAAATCCAACAATCACACCCACCTCCTGCTATGATTGGCCAGGTGTTTGGAGGTGGGAAAGTAAGACAGGTTTTGATCTTCTTTTCATTCTTCACACAACTTTGTCACTTGCTGTGTAGCACCATGAATGTCGGCAAGGAGAGACTGTAGGACAGTGTGTGCCGTTAAATCCTTATTTGTATGATGTATTACATATATATCATATATAACGCACTAATCGGTCATTTTTAGCCAAGTTGAGAGGGGCAGTGTAAACCTTTGATAATTCGTTCAATTGGAAAATATTAACACCTACTAACCCAGGAAATACTTATTCTGATTGTTTCTCTCTGGTTGGAATAAATTGATTCTTTCTGTGCATGTTTGCCTCACGTGGGGGTAACGGTCATGTCCTCTTCTTCTATTACATGTCTGGAAGATGAGATACTTCACATTCTGCAAATGTCACAAACGTTTCAGATTAAATACCTCACGTTGTGTAAATGCACACCTTATTGGAACACCTTATTTAGTGTCAAAGTAAAGAATTTAGTTGGAATTTCAAATCAGAATGATTTTCAATGGGACTGAAGAAATATTGTCCATGTAACTGCAGCTTATGACGGCAGGCTTTTTGCCCCACTTTGAGTGTAGCAATCTAGGCCATTTAGTGCAAACACCTCTGCCTTCAGATGTGTTTAGACGACACCTTGTACAAACAATCAAGCAAAGGGGTGCAAGCAAGCGACAACCATAATAACAACAGTAACTTTATTATTGATCATAGGAATATGAATAAAAACTAGCAATATGACAACAGTGAATGATGTGAAAATTATGAATATATGAACAACAATAACATGACTAATTATAGTAAAAGGTTACGATCCGCAGCAGTGATCCATGGGAGCCGGAGGACCACAGCCAGGGGGACCGCTATGATCCACAGGAACCTGAGAGATGAGAGAAGCACAGAAAGGCTCCGGGGAAGATACCAAGTTAGTAACAGACATTAAAGAGACATGAAGCATCAGGATGGAGAGGAAGAGGAGGAGAGAGGAGAGCCCAGTGCATCATGGGGAGCCCTCCTGCAGTCTAAGCCTATAACAGCATAACTAGGGGCTGGTCCAAGGCCTGAGCCAGCCCTAAACTATAAGCTTTATTTGTTTTGAACTAGCCCATTTCAAGCAAGCCTTGAGATGAACCATTGTTGTAACTTTTCAAAACAGACAGTCTAAGAATCATGACCACTTAATGCTGTAATTACCAGATATGTGAAGGTGGTTAAGTCATCCAAGCTTGTGTGACATTTGTGTGATCCATCCCGTCCATCCTCCCTCTACGTACCACGCCTCTGAGTGGCCATTTGGAAACAGTATTAACAGCACACACGTAGATGTGGTTGGACAGTAAGACCTTGTTTGTTTGAAGCATACTGAAGTCTTTGTAATACAGATGTCTGCCCCTGGGGAGTATTTATTTATATTCATGTTCATACTGAACCATGTGTCTGACATGGAACATGGTCTGTAGCTCCTGTGACGTCAGTGGGCGAAGCTGCGTGAACATTTCCAGGTTAAAGTGCGTCTGGCTCTTAGAAACAGGCTTAAAAGTCTACCTGGGTCTCTATCTGCACTCATTCTCGTCTGGTTCATCTCTGACAAGCACATGAAAACTATGACCCCCATTCATCCACTCACCATATTCAGTGCATCTGTCCTCAACCTTCTTACCCGCCCCCCCCACCACCACACACAAACACACACAAACACACACACACACACACACTGTACCAGTTGTGTACTAATCTGGGGTCGACCTCTCAACCTGCCCCTACCCACTCCGCCTTCCCCCAACACACACACACACACACATCTCTCTGTCTCCTTCATCATCCATCCACCTCTCTCTTCCACCCACACCCCATCTCTCCTCACCCTGGCTGCACCCCCCCACCCCACCCCACCCCCACCAATCCCAGCACTGTGTTAATCTGGTGCTGGTCTGACGGTCAGCACTTTGAGCGGCAGACAGACAGATTGGCTTTAATCCCCTGAGTGCCACAGATGGAGCGCCACTACGCAGACCTTGGGGAAGTCGAACGCACACACACACACACACACGCACACACACACACACACACGGACAAAGACATACAATTAGACAAAATAACTATATGCATACTCTCCTCAGATGTATGAACATGAACGGTCCATTATATGCTCAGTAATTAGGGCAGCATATACTGCTAATGAGTAGTCACATGATAATAGTCTCACATGCTGCGTCTCCACTGTGAAAGCACTCTGCACTCCAACAAAGTGTGCTCTTAAAAACAAGAGGCGCTCATGTTGTAATCATCAGCTAAGTGCCACATAAAAGGAGGTTTTGCAAAGAAAAGATCATTCCAGGTTGTCCATACTACGCAAGATAATGCAGTCGTCATAATTCATAACTGTTAAGGCTTGTTTAGAACAATAAAAGCCTGACTCTCCTAGTCCCACATACCAGGCTTTTCTCACAGCGTTTGGGTCCAAATCCTGAAAGAAACAGTTCTTTGATATACTGCCATGTAATCCTGCAGTTAGATTAGCTAAGGGTTAGCGTTTCTTTTTTTTTTCAATTCTAATCCAAAGAATGAAACCAGTTCATGAATAATTATCTGGTTAACTGTGTGAACTCAGCTTTCACTGTAATCTGGGAAAATGTACATTTCTGAGAATAAACGCTTTCATAGCAGAACGGGAGGCAGAATTGTAAACTTTCCCTGATGATATGCACTAAATGAAACACCTTTGTAAAAAGAACAGCTTGATCTACGTATATCTAACTCCAGTGATCCCAACCAGGAGTGCTTGTACTTGAACAGCTGCTGGAGTGTATATTTGTGCTCCGGTGAAAAATAAAATGGATGGTGTGAGGCTGACCAACAAACAAACTTGCAGCAACAAATGGCCGACTGCAGAGTGCGCCTCACACCACCCTGACTCAGATTAACGACGGGCTGGAACTGAGGTTGCAGAAAACAAGCAAACAGAGAAATCTTCAATTTGTGGCTTGTACTGCAAACTAGTTATGTTCCCAACAGCGAAAATGGTATCCAGAATACATTTTGCAGGGCTGAAGCGGATATTCAGCTGTATTTACTCGAGCCAGAGTACACAGCTATACAGGCCGTGACAGGGGACGTGGCTGCACAGCGGAGATTTCTGATGCCAACAGAAATGAGTCATTCCTGTAAACAGTGCATGTGCCTCCAAACACAGTTGTGAGGATTATATGACTGTTTAAATGACCAGTTTGGAAGATGGAAGTGAGAGCTGTGTTGTTGCATTCTGCTACACTTTCTGTGTATTTTGGTGTCTGGTGTTGTTGAGTAGAGACTGTTATAGTGACTCACATTCATATGTTTGAATGTTTGTTAATCACTAGCAGCTACTTTATTACACGGTCATTACAAGCCTTTGGCTCTGTATGCTAGCTCTTATCTATGCCTGTGCTTTGAGCTGTCTGGCGCCGATACCAGCTGCTAATGCTGTGTTCACACTAGCAGAGATGGGCAAAAATACACCAAAAAGTATCTATCTGAATAATTGCTCATCAAATGTATCTAAATAAAATAAAAAATACTGGCGTTGATGAATTTAGTTTAGTTAGTACATCCCACATTGTCCTCTGCCAGAGATGTGAGGATTAATGACCGAACGACAGAACAGACAGGACATCAAACTTCATAAACAAGTGCAAATCAAAAGAAAAAGAAATAAATTTGACATCAAAACTGTCACAGTTAGAGTCTCTGTTAAAGTGAGGTTCAAAAACACACCTGTAATTATCACTTATTGCCACAGATGCTGCCAAAGAAGACAAAACTGATCTTTGAGATTGTGTAACAGTCACTGAGAGGCTGTGCTTTGTGTTTGCTGCCACTGAAGAGACATTAGATAAAATAAAATAACCTAAAACCAGAGGTCTCCCATATGGCTCAGAGCCACAGATCTGGAATGGGCCTCTTTCACAGCACACATTTGAACTTGTCCCAGTAGGAAAAGCACAGGTGTTGTTAATAGCATTAGTGGTGGCTCTGTCCCAGTAAGCTGTGACAGTGAGCCAGCCTGCACAAGGCCAACGACCTGAAACTAAAGCAGCCAAATGGAATTCAGCCGTCATTCATTTGATTATCTTCACCTGTGCTTTTCCTACTGTGACGAAGCAAAATGTCCTCTGTCCATCGTGCTTTGCAGGCTGAGTAACAACTTGCATGTATTGGATCAGATGGCTGAGTGCAGAACATTTTCTTAGCGTTAAATGATTTGGCATGACGTTAGCAGTTGTGTGAGGGTTGTGTGAAGTAGTTTCAGCAACCTGCCTGTGGCAGCTGACTTTATTTATTGTATTCACCAACATAGATTTTTACTTCTGTGCATGGCTACTAAATCATCATTACTAGCTATAGAAGATAACTGTAACTGAATGTGGTGCACAGGCCTAACGAGCCCTCAACACTTCAATGTCGACTTGTCATCAATGTAGTTGGCTGTGTGTGGTCGTGGTGTGAGCACAGCATAAGGCAGAGAGAGCAGAGCAGTTTGATGCGTGGGTGTCAGACGCTCAAACACAATGCATCCTGGTACATGTAGGCACTGCTTGCACAACTGTGCGAGCAGGAAAACTCTACTTAGTCAATATAGCACACACTAAGGTTTAATACATTTACCATCAACATTGATTGAACATCCACATAAACAGTGGCGACATTTGCCTTCAACTGGGTGGAGACAGGGCTGACCTTTGTCCTGAAGAGTGATTGTTTAACTGTGTGTGTGTGTGTGTGTGTGTGTTTCCACACACCGTAGCTGTGGTGCCCATTGAAAACAACAGGATTACAGGCTGGTGTTTGATTAGATGTTTGTTTGTCTATGTGTGTTTCATTGTAATGAGTATAGCCGAGGCCACAGCGACATGGATGAGTGTGTGTGTGTTTCATTGTAATGAATATGGCTGAGGGCATGGCTTTATCCCTTTTAATCAAGGAAGTAGAAGGATGAAATGAAACACTGATGAGGGGAATGATGTCAACCCAGAAAAGGATACTCATTGTACTGCTGGAGTCTCATGTCTGCGTGTATGTGTGTTTTATGTGTGTCACTGTGTGTGAGTGTGTGTGAAAAATAACTGATAGAAAAAATCTAAACAGAACCACAGTAAACTGGGGCTCTTCTAAATGGGATCGGGTTATCACATACAAATGTGTCAAATTTGACTTGAGGGATGTTTTGGGAGCAACTGCACAAAAATTCTGATTTATTAATGTAACATAAATGATAATAATAATAGTGTCATTGCAAGCTACAGCACAATGTAACATCAGCAGGAGGTCCACGCTGCACCATGAGGAGTTTTACCAGCACAAACAGGGGGTCTACTGCCATCTAGTGATACTAATGGAGTCAGTGTTGGATCAGCACTCGCATGAGTTTGGTTCACAGTATGAAGGCTGCAGAAGACACACTGAGTATGAAACAATTATTTATTAACCTAGGATTATAGGCCATGTTATGACCTACAATCAAAAAGGCACCTAAAGGCAATAATGTGCTTCATTTCTTCATGTTTTAGTGATCTGGGAGCATTTCTCCCAAATTTCAAAATATTCAAGACTCAAATAATGGTGCTATCAGAATATTTAAATAATCCCCTTGTCACACAAACCAGGAGATATTTTGAGGTTCTGTGCTAATTTTGCTTTTAACTATTGCATTGAAATCTGGCTCATTTGAATTTCAGTCTGAAATCATCTTACAGATTTATGTGTTCCAGTTCCACTTTGAATTTACTGCGCTTTGTATGAGAACTTGTTTTGTATGTCAGACATGGGTCCAAAGATGATCAATCACTGCCACTCTTGCCTAAACAAACAGTTTTCCAAGATAAAGGAACAGTGGTATACGGCTTCTCTCTGTAACTGTAAATATCCTAATGTTATCGTAATAGGAAATTATTTGTATTATTATTGGATACAACAGATACAAATAAAAGTGTGTATCACACAGAGACGCTGCAGTGTGTGTAACATCCATTTATTACCACCTTATATGACAAATCTGGAAATTACAAACATTGTTTAATTGAAACATTATCATCAACATTTCAAAAAAAAAAAAAAAAGAAAAAAGAAAATCAAATTGAGCAAAAAAAAAAAAATTAAGTTAAAAGGGTGACAAGTCAACCTGAGAAATGGTACACAGACGATCAACTGATCTGGAGAAAGAAAACCGAAGCAAAGGGGGGACGTATACAGAAAACATGACCAGTATCATTTGTCATGTAACACTGATTTACAATACAGTTTCACATTTTAAATCAGTTTTTAAAAAATCATTTTCACACTTTGAGAGCTTTTGGTTTTGGAGAGCATTACAAACCTAGAGGAACCTTCGTTATAAAAAGGTCCGTTACTTAAAAAAAAAAGAGCCACGGCTAAAAAAGTACCTCTGACAACCATACGTGAGCTCTCAAGCTTTGGCTTTAAATAATTAGATGAAACCAATTTGAACACCACAAAAACAGCTGAGGTTCAACTCTTCTGTGAGTTATGAAAAGAGTGTCTACAAGAGGATCAAACTTTGGTGCCAAAATGAGTCAGTAGCTTCACATTTCAGTACAAAAAAATCTGTTCAGATTCTCTGAAGGTATTTTAGTCTGATTCATCCCCCCATCTCCATGTCATTCACAAATAGTATGAAGTGAAAAAAAAAAATCCTGTGCGCGAGACTTACTTGGAAGGAAAAAAAAACAAAAACACATGACGTATGACAGCAATGATCAATGTGGTAATTATAAATCAACTTCTCCAAAGATGCTGATGGATTGTATACAATTTGCTGTGGTGATCAGAGCTGACACTCTCGCAGACACACACAGGGACAGAAGGTCCATCCGCGGCTGTCCTGAGAGGGGACCAACACTGTCGGCTCTGCACGAGCCGGAGCGAGGCTGGCCGTGGATGGAATCCAGGAGGAGAGGAACGGGTGAGTTCTTCTAGCACCCTGCTGCAGAAAAGAGACAAGAGTCCCCCAGCAGACAAACACCCATCCTCTCCTCCTGTCTGTCCCTCCCATGTTTGCACTGTTCTAGTCCATGTTTTCCTTTACCTTATTCTATCCACCGATCATCTACCACAGAGTCAGATTACAAACGGTGCAAACTACTGAGACGTGTGCTTGAGGAGATCTCATCACCAAAGAGTCGGTACATGCACAAAAAGAGAGTACCCTAGAAGTCTGCTGCCGAGAGCACTAAGAAAAACACGACTATACACTTTATTCATAATATAATCAGTTTTCCTCTACACACTACTAACACAGGGGAGCAGGGGAAGGAAAGGGGGAGGGACTGAGGGACGGAGAGACAGCCTGGTGAGGGAAGGGCAGGGGGAGGTGAAAAGGAGAGAGACCAAGAGGAGAGAGTGTTTAAGCGCGTTCCCCGCGGATACGACGTGCCAGCTGGATGTCTTTGGGCATGATGGTGACACGCTTGGCGTGGATGGCGCACAGGTTGGTGTCCTCGAACAGGCCCACCAGGTAGGCCTCGCTGGCCTCCTGCAGAGACCAGACATTGGTTTTAGATGGGATGATGAGACATGGTATTAGTTTGATCATTTTGTAGGGTGAGTGCAGCACAGACCTGCAGGGCTCCGATGGCTGCACTCTGGAAACGCAGGTCGGTCTTGAAGTCCTGGGCGATCTCTCTCACCAGGCGCTGGAAGGGCAGCTTGCGGATCAGCAGCTCGGTGGACTTCTGATAACGACGGATCTCACGCAGAGCCACAGTGCCAGGCCTGGAGAGGAGAGGAGAGGAAAAACTTAACATAGGCAACATTTGAGCTTGTTCTTTTTTGGAACACATCACTCTTCATCATGTGCAACTGTTGTCATCTTCATCTTACACCTCTGCACACTGTTGGGATGGAGCCTGCTCTGTTTTGTTAAAATATCATTAATAAGAGAACGTGCTGTTTCTTGATGACTGGAGGAACAATGCTAAATCCATCTGTCGGTCAGTTGAGTTTTAATTTATTTCACGTGTTGAGGGAATTAAACTGCAGCGTCTCTTGTGCTGTTCATCTTTCCAACTGCACAGAGGAACCTGGGGGGCTCTCACCTGTAGCGATGGGGCTTCTTGACACCACCGGTGGAGGGGGCACTCTTGCGAGCAGCCTTTGTGGCCAGCTGCTTACGCGGGGCTTTGCCTCCAGTGGACTTACGGGCAGTCTGCTTGGTACGGGCCATAGCTACTACAGATCACTGAGGAAGAAGGATAAAAAGTATTGATAAATAGTTCAGCAGCTTTGCTTTAGTGTGTTCAACATTTCTCATGGTCAAGAGCTCTCATTAAAAGTGTTCTTGTGATTTCTTTTACTGTCTTTATGCCGTTTACTCCTACAGACAATGCTTTATTAGTAAATAAACATGGCAACGTGTTTTGTAAGTTTCTACACTTAAGGTGTCTCCACTGTAGTGAAGGACACTTCCTAAACAGTGAGTAATTTCCCTCTCAAAAACATTTATGTGCAAGCATATTGTATTAATCTGTTTTTTAAAATTGGAAACTTTGGGTAACTTAACTTTTTGGGTAAGTAGTAAACATACAAGACAATCCCTATCACCATCAGCCCGACAAACGTCAATCAAAGGCTATCGACGATACAATTGGCTGGTGGGCCAAAACGTAGCTGAAAATATAACGTTCGAGCCAATCAGCAAGCAGGGTCTTCAGAGTAGGCGGGCTCTACGGCTGCCGTCCCCTGTTGCTAGGTCCGCCTCCGCCGCTCTGATGATGGCGGCGGTTTGATGCGCAAACGGGATAAAGACCCAGGGCAGAAGAGCACAGGAGCAGCACATAAACAACTTCCATTTCACAGACAACCTTGGTGTCCTGGGGTCAGTGAGCGAGAGAACTAAACAGAGGACATTTCAAGGAACTCATAGATAGGCGTAGGAAAGCTGAACGGTCCCTAACGGCTGCGTAGGACCGAGCTGAACCGGCGCATAATTTGAAACCGAATTTCCGCTCATCTGAACGGCTGCAGCAAAGACTGCTTTTCACCCAGCCGTGTTTGTTATTTTACCACTCGACAAAATGAGAGCGATTTCACTGTTAAATGGCCCCGCGTGTTCATAAATGACACAACTTAAAAATACAAAGTTGATTCACAGACACGGTGACATGTTTGGAGAGGCTTACCTGCGGGAAAAGTGAGTAGAAGTCGTGAGAAATGTTTCGCTTGTGTCTATTTTCTTCTTCGTATCCACAATGGGAAGCAGCGTCCAGCGGGAAAATGGCCGCCGCCGCGTCAATCAGCGGCCCCACAATGCATCAGTGTTCACTACATTACTGTGACACATGTCGGTCAATCACACCGCCGATTAGTGCCGTTTATTAAAGTTTTAATCAATATCCACCTGTCCGCGCTTTACATTTAGATCAGTAGGCGAACACAGACAAGTGCTGTCGCTACGGAGAGTTAAACCGTCTGCCGCTTTCAGGATGAAAGAGCCCAAAGTGTGAAGCCCAAAGTTTGGCATGTGACACTGAGTAACTTAAAGCTATTTGGTTATTATTACAGGTAATAAGCATTTAACTGTGTGACCGGCGAAATAAGAAAACTGTACCGGAGAGACTTTTTAATAGTTCATGCATGTGTTTGAAATTAAAACATAAAAAAGACCTTAATTATTCTCAGTACAAAACGATGAAGTTGCTACAGATTTAATTAACACTTCAGTGTCAGACAAAGTATGCCCCTGAGTGTTGACTGCATTTTGAATATCATTTATGTAGTTGGTCAGTGGAGTGTGTATATATTTATATATTTACATCTCCTGGCAGAAGGAGCAGGGAGAGCTGATCTTGCTGCCGAAATGTAATTAGAGGATATAGATATGGGATATGCTGTCTATGGTGTATATCTAATTAGAGATTTTAATATACTGATGTTCATATTAAAGTATACAATACTGTGATTGTATTTTACTTTTTATTTATTTTTAAATGTACACACATGTGCATTAGACTGCATTAGTTTTATCTAGATGTACCTTATAAAGTGGCAAATGAGTGTATGTACCTGTTTTCCACATACATGTGTACATAATAAACCTGTCTATTTTTTTCTTACATGTTTATTTGTTGTTGTCCTTGTTCTTTGTTGACAATACAGCTGGTTGTGATAAATGCTTTGATTAAGCAAGTGTCATTTTTTTTTGGCAAATATACAGTATTTATGGGAAGGATGCACAAGAGTAATAATTCCCTAAATGTATGCATAAGAATGTGAATCACGACTGCAACTATTCTTATTATTGATAAGTCTGTCATTTAGCTTGGTGCTTTGTTGTTTGTCCCATAAAATCATCACTAACTTCATTAGCTCTTGTTTTGCACAACCAACAGCCAAAACTCAAAGAAATTCACTTCACAGTCACGCTGGACAAAGAAAAGCAGAAAATCCTCCCACAGTTATCGACTCGCACAGCTCACTTAACCACAAGAATCTGTTTATTATGTTTGTGTGTGAATTCCGGAGTACAAATATTTTGCTTTTAAAAATGACCGAAAACATAAATCATAAACACAGTAGAAAAAATTAGGTTATCATATCAACCTGAGAGAGGAACAAAAAGACAAAACAATACCTGGACAAAATGACTTGGCTGAAAATCAAAACATGATCAACAAAGGCCTGCTACATATATGCCGCTTGTAGTCTGCCAAAAATGCAGTGTCATCATGTCATCAATGACGTTTCTAATTGACAACCAGAATCAAACTATTGTACTTTAGATACATTTAACAGTGACAGTAGAAATACACCATTATTGTAAAAAAGAAAAAAAAAATCACTACTTCTACAACGAATTTCTATTAAAAAGAAAACAAACCAGAAGACCCATTATATCAATGTGTATGCCCGTCTGTAGATGTCTTAATGCTGCTGCCTATGCTCAGGTCAGATCACACGCTGTTCTTGGCCTGTGGGACCACTGTGTTCATAGAGAAAACAGGGTGCTCCTTTGAGCTAGCTAGGTAGGGGTGGGGACTCTAACTGTGATTCAAAGTGTCAAACATACATAAAGATATCTCTAAGGAAACTCAGCTACTAGTAGCACCAAAGAAGACATGATCACACGTTTTACGGTTTCACAATCATGATATATAGAGAACCTCAAACCAAACAACTAACTAAGTATAGCGTGAGGAGAGGGGTAGAAAGAGTGGTGAAGGGGCGAGAAGAAAGCATTGAACAAATGGAGAGAGTGTTTAAGCGCGTTCCCCGCGGATACGACGTGCCAGCTGGATGTCTTTGGGCATGATGGTGACACGCTTGGCGTGGATGGCGCACAGGTTGGTGTCCTCGAACAGGCCCACCAGGTAGGCCTCGCTGGCCTCCTGCAGAGACCAGACATTGGTTTTAGATGGGATGATGAGACATGGTATTAGTTTGATCATTTTGTAGGGTGAGTGCAGCACAGACCTGCAGGGCTCCGATGGCTGCACTCTGGAAACGCAGGTCGGTCTTGAAGTCCTGGGCGATCTCTCTCACCAGGCGCTGGAAGGGCAGCTTGCGGATCAGCAGCTCGGTGGACTTCTGATAACGACGGATCTCACGCAGAGCCACAGTGCCAGGCCTGGAGAGGAGAGGAAAAACTTAACATAGGCAACATTTGAGCTTGTTCTTTTTTGGAACACATCACTCTTCATCGTGTGCAACTGTTGTCATCTTCACCTTACACCTCTGCACACTGTTGGGATGGAGCCTGCTCTGTTTTGTTAAAATATCATTAATAAGAGAACGTGCTGTTTCTTGATGACTGGAGGAACAATGCTAAATCCATCTGTTGGTCAGTTGAGTTTTAATTTATTTCACATGTGTTGAGGGAATTAAACTGCAGCGTCTCTTGTGCTGTTCATCTTTCCAGCTGCACAGAGGAACCTGGGGGGCTCTCACCTGTAGCGATGGGGCTTCTTGACACCACCGGTGGAGGGGGCACTCTTGCGAGCAGCCTTTGTGGCCAGCTGCTTACGCGGGGCTTTGCCTCCAGTGGACTTACGGGCAGTCTGCTTGGTACGGGCCATAGCTACTACAGATCACTGAGGGCACATGACAAAGTTTGCTGAAGTAAAGAAACTACAAACAATTTTCAAGCACAAAACAAAAGATGTCAAGAGTAAATGAAGTGAAGGATAAAGATGTCATTTTTCAGTTATATTTTATTCAATGTAGAAAAATAAACAAACAGAGAAAAAGAAATTAAAAAATGATAACGACAGACAATTACGTCCAAGGCAGCTTATGTAATGACTACAGTAAGATGGACAGCGAAGGCATCCAATCATAGCAGAGCTCTTTATCGTGTAAACCAATCACATTCTGTATACGAGCCTACGGGGCGGGATGTTGTTAACCTTTCGACCAATCGCAGCCCAGAGGTTGCCCAAAAAGCACCGCCCCTTGCGCATTGACGGTGGGTTTGCTCGTTTCTTCACACTGTGCATCCCGGCCGCGCGCCAGCCTTGATTTTCTATTCAGAATGAGCTATTTTGAAGGAAACCGGGTGACCCCGCCCATGCCGGCTGCCCGGTGTGACAAAACGAGCGCAGCTAAAGATGATGGCTGGCTGCTGGCTGAAGAATGTAAACGGGAAGGAAAAATCGTTGTAGCAAACGACGAGGGTGATGATCAAAACGACGGAAGAACATAAAAACCGCGGCACGAAAGTGGAATATACTTTTTGAAGATGACAGTAGACATGTCAGGGGATCCACTGATGAACAATATTTTGTCAGATGACCCCTCACTTTAGGCGCATTTCCGAGTCAAACTCGACCAGATCACAAATGCCTCTCAGGTCCCCGACTCCCCGAGCAGGCAGCAGATAATAGCTCGACTGCTCTGCGTTTTCTTTTTCACCGAAAATAAACGGAAAAACACATCCATCCGACAACTAACATGCCACCAAATGATAGACTGGAGTTTTATTCAAATGGTGATACTTACCTCCGAAAACTTGGTGAAAGATTGCAGCCTAAAAAGGGAATTTATTCTTGCGTCTCTAAAGCGTTGTTCTCGCAATAAAACGAAGGCAGGAAAAAAAGGAAAAAGAACATAGAAAGCAACAGGAGACACGTTTCCCATGATGCACTGGGGACAAACATATTACATACATGCAGCGACGTGATAAACAACCACATGAGCAGTGCACAGGCACTCTGTGTCATGCAACAAGTTCAATAGTCCTGATTATTGACAGTTTTATTAGTTTAGATCATTATCAGCAGTTTTTTTTTTAGTTAAAGATGTTTAACATGCATAAAAAAGCAACTAAAGCACAATCAACATCCGAGAGAGAATGTAAGAGGAGTGACATTTAATAGTTACTGCTTTCAACACTGTAATCACAGTTTTCATTTTATTTATTATGTAATGAATATAAAAAAGCACATTTTAAAACCACCTTATTATTACTCTTGATTGTTACAGGTATTATAACTTGTAAATTACATAAGTTTACTCACTGTGCTGAAGATAAAATAATGATGAAAGCCTTTCAAAATACGACACAGTGAGAAAAAAGAAATAGTTTTATTACTTTTAATATAGAGACATTTCCAGTAGTGACACGGTCCGTCCTGCAGGTGGCGCCACCCACGGTGGCGTTACAGTTATTACGTCACTCCAGCACCACAGAAGAAGAAGCACAGCGTTTTTTTTCTTCCTCAGACCTCCAACATGGCGGCGGCCAGGAGGTTGAAACGCGTGGTGGCCTCTCAGCCTGGATTTCTACACATAAAGTCCACCTCAGATTCCGTGGACCTGGCCGGCGGTCGGAGAAAACGCGTGAACAAGAACAAGAAGAAGAACTGGAACAAACACAGCGACATAAACGATGTAGACGAGTTTTTAGAGGACGTCCGACACCAGGAGAGGACCACCGGGTGGGTTTAAAGTTAACGTCAACTATAATGTGGAAGGGAGGATGAACAGTGAGATAACTTTTGGCGGTGGTGGTGTTAAACCAGCCGTGTTACTAAATTGTCCTCCACGAGGTTCCCTGTGATACAGGACGGTCTGTGGGTGTTTTACCGTCTATGTCCCGGTATGTCCCACACACGGGCTCCTCCACCAGCAGCACTCACACGGTGTCTGTGTGTTTGTGTAACAGATGGTTTACCGTTAGTGAAATCCTCAATGATGTCCATTTAGAATACGTAAATAGTCCCGTGGACTCCTTAGATTAGGCTGGTATATGTTCCCCAAACTGTGTAATCCTTATATTTGTTATGTAGACATGTGCTAAAGTGTGAAACGTGGCCTGGTGTGATCTTTGTGTTTCAGGGGTCTGCTGTCTGAGAGACCAGATGACAGTTTGTTCTTCTTGGATGTTGGACACCCAAAGAAAGATGAACAGAAAGGTATCTATGCAGTTACAGGTTGATTTCCTCCTCAGGCCTTCAGTTGGTAGAAATGATTGATCAGTAAAACAAATGGAAAGTATTTCATTTCCCAGTGCTGCACAATTGTGAATTAAATATGCATGTTTTATAGTTTTCTGATGCTATCGTGTAAAAGTGTGCTTCATGCTGAGTAATATCACAAAATAATCCCAGGTGACATTGCAGAACCTTCGGAGGGGAAGAAGAGGAAAGGGAAGACACCACGTCCGTTGAGGATAGACCTGATCCTGCAGCACGACTCCCTCGTTCCACCACCCAAAGAGTCAGTATCCACCCAGAATCATCAGAAACATTTTCCTAAGAGTTGTTCTGAAGTAGTCTGTGTGAGTCAGGCAGCTCAGTAGTTCACTGTGTGGGAACCATAGACTGAATATAAAGACAGACAGTGCGTCTGCACAGACTCAACTGTGCTTCACCCAACCATGGGTTGGAGTTGGCTGTCAATCATAATGTTTTACCCCATTTTAAAGCATCAATTAATCTCCCTCTAACATAGAGGGTGACTTGTACTGCAGTCTGCCACCAGGGTGCGATCCAGATGTTTTAGCTTCACTGTTAGGGAGCCGTCAAATTTTCCATTTTTCTATACAGTTTATGGTGTGGAAATGGATGTATCATAAGACCTGGATACTGAACCACTGCCCAGCCCTGTCTCCAATTTTCCCTGTCGCCACTTGTGGTATTGCAATGGAAAATTTCTTCTACAGACCACCCCTGTAAAAGAGATGTCTGCACAACCGTCGATGGGATAAATGGGACCAAGGGAGTTTAATCTCTGTAAAGCTTTTGTACAGTTTTTTTCTGAATGACATTACCACTAGGGTACAAGCCAATCAGTGGCGCAGCTGGGCCAAAGGCATGATGGGGTGAACACAACTGTGCATATTGAGTGGGCCACATAACCACGGTGCCGTCTTGGCCTTTAGTATCCAGTTGATATGATACATCCATGAGAACCACAACCCTGCATTATGAGTAATAAGTTCTCTGTTTGATCAAAAGTCACATCTCAATAACATTTATAAGTGGATCTGTCAGTCATCTCTGTTCTGGATGTTTTGGAGTTACAGGGTGGTGAAAGTAGGTGACGTGTGTCTGCGGGCACGTCGACTGGCTTAGGCTTCCTGGGTCTGTTTGATAAGGATAGTGTTATTTTAGGAGCTTTGTATGTTCACCTGTTAAAGCAAATCATTCTTAAAGTGAGAATTAGTTTACAATATCTCCTCCAATAAAAACTGGAAGTAAAATAAAGGCCAGGACCTAATTAATTACCAGGGGTGTGGTTGCCACCAACAAGTAGAAACCGGTGCCAAATAAAAACTAGGGCAAAATATGATGGTGGATAAACTCCTGTTACCATCTCCATTGCTTTAGTAAATTAAACTATAGAATTAATGATATTTTCATCACCTGATTTACTCACCAAAACTGTGATTGTCTGATTTCAGTCAATGCAGGAGTCTCAATTAATATCCAACACTTTCTCATCCCACATAGTCAAATACCACCACTTTAGTTGCCTTATTAAGCATCTCATATTGACGCACAAAGAACCTGTAGTTCTGAAACAGTCAAAGTTTAGTAAGGCATCAAAACTATGTGGTTAGGTTTAGGAAACGCTGACAGTTTGGGTTAAAATAAGAATGTTAGTCGGGTAAGTAAAGCAGTAAAGGACACAATCACCAGTGTCCTGGGAGAAGATCTGCTGTTTGAGAAATAAATGCCTGTGCAGCAGAGAGAAGTAAAAGCCCCCGCAAATATTTGGGGGAAAACAGTATTTTATTGTTTGAGGACGTTGTGTGTGTCCGTCCAGTGATGATCTCATCCTTGCGCTCCCAGTATTTCCTTCATGGGAATGTGAAGACAATGCACAGGAGCTCAGGAGGCTGTTGTGTGAATAGTGTCCTGGGATCTGAGGATATGCAAACACACACCATGAAGTAGACCGTTTGACAGGCCTAAACACCTTCAGCTACAACTCCTCACCATCATCTCTCATGTTACCTGTTTCCTTTAACTCCTCCTGCCTCACATAATAAACTAATCATTCCCCCCCTCCCCCCTCTAGTGTGCTGGCCTACCAGCAACCGAATGCCAAGAAAATCCGTCGTATTGCCCAGAAGGCCGAGCAGCTGGCAGCCAAAGGCGTGGTTCCACGGAGGCAGAAGAAGCTGCTGAACAGACAGCCGGTCAACAGGACGGCCAAGAAGGCAGCAACAGAGGCCAACAACAACCCAGACAGGGAATATTATGACATATGGGGACAGGAGTGTAAGTGCTGTCTGTACTTCTGTGTGTGTGTGTGTGTGTGTGTCTGTCCAGTGATGATTCCATCCTTGCGCTCCCAGTATTTCCTTCATGGGAATGTGAAGATGACACACAGGAAATCAGGCGGCTGTTGAGTGAATAGTCGTTTGGGATCTGAGGATAGAAGTAAAATGTTATTTTTCACATTCAAATGACACATTGATAATTAACCTAAATGTGCCTCTCCTCCACTTAGAAGTTTAAGGCTACAGGCAAACGTCATCTGACACTTTTAAAGATGTCCTCAGATTAACTGAGTCTCTTGTGCCATGCTGATGGTGATCAGGGTTGTCCAAAGAGGAAGCCACCAGGGTCTAATGTTCTGAGCTGGTGCGTGCTGGCCTATTTGGACCGTCCACTGTGTTGATTTAGGTCACTGCAACTAAATGTTGAAGTTGACGAGAGAATGTCACACTCAGGTTGCACCCTGGTTTGCACACTACGTGACAGTGCTGGGACCTCACATTACAAGACTTTCTCACCAGGAGGAATCCCAGACGAGACTGTCTCCAAACTGAAAACACATGCGAGAAGTGATGCCATACCAGCAGATTTCTTTTTCCTCCAAGTTTTTGTGCGCTGATTTGCAGTCACTTCTCCTTAACTCCTCCTGTCCCTCAGCCCCTGTCTGCTCTCATTGGCTGTAGCTCACTGCATCCCTGACACAACTAGAGATGCTTAATATCATTCGGCCGAGGCAGCAAGGAGCTCTCTGATGATGTCTTTGAACATGTCACATGTGGCCATCGTGGCTCACACGAGCAAGCCCTTATTTGCCTGTGATCTGTTGGCGATATTTTAAAACTGTCGAAGGAGAATCAGTGTTTCGATCCTGCAGTGTGAACTTGACATGAAGCTTAACAGCTTGGTACATTACAGCAGACCTGATCATAGACCATTTTTTTTCTTTTTAATGCAGCCAAAGACACAGCTGACCCCTGGTACCTGCAACAGACACGCAAGAAACGTATCAAGGTGAGGACACTTATTTGTGACAGATCAAAAAGGCTGGTCAACGCGCTGCCAGTGGGGCATTTTCATTTCATCATCTGTGGTTGGTGGTTGGACTTTGACTCATGTGGCTGCATCACTGTTTTGTGTTCAGCGTCCAGAGAAGTTGAACGAGAAGCCGTCTGTGCTTCCTGCTGTGGAGGTGATCGCTCCCGGAGGATCTTACAACCCAGACTTCTTCTCCCATCAGGTGACTCTACGGCCCACAGACTAAGTAATGCTGCAGACAGCAGGGTTTAGCGTCAGCCATCATTCAAGACCGTTACTGGTTAACAAGTAACGTCAAAGCTTGCACAACTTCCGTATGGACAAAAGTAGCAGATTTATGTTGTGATAAAAAGTCACTTATGTTATTAGAATAAAGTGTGATTCATATGTGTATCATCTTGTAAAGACCTGCACTAACCATTGATCTCTCTCTCCAACTCCAGGCCTTGCTTCAGGAGGCCCACGAGGTGGAGGTCAAGAAACAAAAAGAGGAAGACAAAATCGAGAGACAGCTGGCTGTCAACAGAGAAGACACAGCAACAGAGGTACAGATGGTTATTCCAGTTCTTCCTTTGTCTTCAGGTTGGATTTTTGATGCTATCTAACGTGTGTTTGCATGTTCTGCAGGAGACGGTGTTTAGAGAGCAGGTGCAAGGCCTGGTAGAAGAGGAGGAGGAGGAAGAAGCAGCAGCAGCTCCTAATGTGGGAGAGGAGGAGGACATGGTGGTGGGAGCCATCGCACTGGCAGAGAAGAAGACTGAGAGACAGAGGAAGAAAGAGAGGGCAGACAAAATTAAGGTACACACATTTATATTTGACGTTTACTTCTAAATGGTTCATGGGTTTGGACTGTTTTAACCTCAAAGAGCAGTGGTGTAATAGCAGCTGGTGCAAACTGAGTTTGTATTCATAGAAATGGTTCCACTCTAGAAAAGCTTTGAGCATCAAGATGAAACGATACATTAAGAAAATAATCAGGACAGCAGTCCTACATTAAAGCATTTTCGGAGATATGTTTGGATGGTTCACAACCTCATAACTTGTAGGACAGAACAGGTGCTTTTCATTTTCAGATGAATTCAAAATGAAAGTGCTCTGCAGTAAGAGTGTCAGTTGTAATGGATTCCAAACAACAGCTATATTGTCATTGCTGTGTTCACCATCTAACAGTTGACCTCAGTGTTTGTCTTCCTCTTCCCACCACAGGAGCAGCGGCGGCTGGCCGGCCGACAGCTGATCAAGCAGCGGCAGCAGCTGTTCCAGCTCCGCTCCATCAAGGCCTTCATCAAACAGAGGGACCAGCAAACCAAGGCCAGACAGAAACAACGCAAGGCCAAGCAGGAGGCAGAGAAAGCACAGCCCAGACGCCTCGGCAAACTCAAGTACACACCCAGCACTCCCCTCCTACCTGCATCCACATGTTAAAGGGCCCTGCCCATTTAGTGTGGGGCAATTCAGAAGAGACAGATAGAAAATGATAATAGAGACTTTTCAGGAGTCAATCTGGAGGCTCTGAAGTTTAAACTTAAACCCTGTAGTTTAATTGGCTGCTGTGTCCTGTAGAAATCCCAAATGCCACTAGAGATCATTGTGTCTGAGGTTTAATGTTAACCTACATCAGACGTGGTTTAAGGGAGGAAGGTCTACGTCAGGCTGAGCTGCAGTGTGTCACAACATGGTGTTATAGAGCAGTAGAGTGTCAGTCTGCTATTGAGTAGTTTCGTCAATCCGTAGGCTAGAACTGTTAACATCAAACACTTTATTATGAAACTGGCTGGACGGGAACATTTAACAGCATTTGGTTGGCAGAAATTAGTACAAACTACAACTGAGCTGAATCAGGGAAGTAATGTGAAAAGCAAATTGTAACAAAAGACCAGACAGTTCCACAGACTGGGTCCACCTTAGTATGAGCTGTGTTTTTAAACAGCTGCAGGTTCTGGTTCTGTTGGACTCATTCTAGACCAAATGACAGAGCAACAGCTAAAGAAGTCCAAAGATGATGATGATGATCTGTTTGAGTTGTCTTCTTGTTGGTTCTGTGGTGCCATTTCAGCAGCACACAGTGTTTGGTGCTGATATGTGCAGTGTGTGGACGGAGCTGTCTGTGTTCACGGCATGTTTGTCCCTACCTGCAGGTTTCAGGCTCAGGACCTGGAGGTTCAGCTGAGCGACGAGCTGGCCGGCTCCCTGCGACAACTCAAGGTACCTCACTAACTGTTCCTTTGACCTCCGCCACTGAGGACACGTAGCCTTTATCTGTAATGAGTTCTGATTCTTTTACTGGGTGTATTGTCTTCAGTATTCTGTATTGTGTGAAGCTCGATCCTGTGATCCTGAGACGACCCACTTTCCACCGCAGGGATCAATAGTTTAATGTGATCTAATTGCTAATGGAAAATTCCAGCTCTTCTCTTTTATCTTCTGCCATTGTGTCTCAGACTAATGCTTAAGTCAGCCTTTGTGGTATGAATGGGGTTGTATAATTTATGGATTTGTCTGGGCTCTCCTCCCCCCTCTCCTCCTGTAATGCTGTGACTCTGCAGCCAGAGGGCAGCGTCCTCAAGGACCGCTTCAAGAGTCTGCAGAAGAGGAACCTGATCGAGCCGAGAGAACGAGCCAAGTAAGGACCTCCGCTTCACTGTTGCTTAACATCTCATCAGAGGCTCACAGTGACTGATAGATTCACAAGGTGTGTTTTGATGCAAATGTGTGTCATCACCCTCTCTTAGGTTCAAGAGGAGGCACAAGCTGAAGTATGTGGAGAAGAGGGCTTTCAGAGAGATCACTTAGCTCCGACCCACAGACCAGAGGAGCTGAACACATTACAATGGGACTGTGTGTGTAAATATATATATAGATAACATGTTTGACCCTTTCACACATTACACCTTGTTACAAATGAATGCCACATCAGTGATATAAACTGAACAAGGTTGGATGTCAGTGTTTTTATTCCCTCTGCATGTGTTTCTTATGTTTAATGTCACATTTCACACTCATTCAGATGATGATCCAGCATGTGTTGTGTTACATGGCCCTCGATCAGGAACAGGTTTTCTCAGGATTGCTGCAGCTTCAAACACAAGGGGAAAAGCATCATTCATCTAGTTTCTCCTCATACATGTGGTGTATGTGCCTTGGATGACACGGCACACAGATTAACACACAGGAACAAGTTTTGATTAAAAAGCTGAGGCAACAGAAAATGTGTGTACTTTTAAATCTCCCTAATTAGAGTACTTGATTAATTGGATTTTTAATTGAAGATCATAATGACTGTTTATCTGTTAAGTGAAAAAAACACACAGATGGGCTTTAGGAAGTTGGCCTGTGATAATTGATTTCAAACTGCTGGCTTAAAACCATAATTACCTTCAGTGTCCTGCTGGTGTGAACAAGGACACACACACACACACACACACACACACACACACACACACGCCCTCTGTCCCATGGTGCCTGGAGCTACCCCAAAGCTTCTTATCCAGTAATCAGTGTGAAAATGTAATCTTTTACCTTCAGAATCTGCAGAAACCCCCCACCAACCTAGCTGTCTAAATCAGTTGACCTCCACCTCCCATCCATTTCAGCGGCTAATCAACGTTTCCATGCCAACTACCTGCTGAAGAATTGACCTGCAGACCCACAAAGCCCCAGTTTGCCTCCAAGGGATCTCGTCCATTACTTTTGTGCTCACAGGATTTACTGTGAGGCTGTGAGCCACCACGCTCCTCCATATTAAATGTAGTCGTTATGTGAAACTGTCATGTTGATTCAAACTCACTTAGTCTCCCAACTATAGTCATGTAGTGTGACAGAACGCTTCGTTAGTGTTTGTTATACTGATGAAGCTGTACTGCACAGAGGACTATGTACAAAAATAAATAAGCCCAAAGATCTTGTAGTTATGACATGCAACTGAAAATCAATGAGAAGAGGAAGCTACAGCCACGCTAGCAGCTCTCTGAGGACGGACCTGCTAACATCAGATGTCTTAGACAACACAAACACGCTGATGTTTAGCAGGTGTAATGGCTGTGTTTCATTTAAAATTCCACTTCCCACCATTCATCCCCCCTCAACCCTTGGTATTACATAAGAGCATACACTGTACAGAGGCCACTTAGAGAGCGGAGGAGAAGGGGGCGGGGGAGTAGCAGGGGGGGATTTAAATGGAACACACCTGCCCCTGTACACGTATATCTTCAACTATCCAATAATGATGCACCAAATGTATTACTGCAATGCATTGTGGGTGGTGTTCACCTCTGCAGTGACCATTGGTGGCCACTTGCTCCAAGTTCACTTCAGTTTTCCAGAGAATTGTAACGGCACTTATGATGGTAGCAGGGATTTAAAGTTTGACGATGGCACCAAATGAAAAGTCTGCATCACAAAAGTTATTACACCCCCCCCCCTCCACTGAGGGAGGTGATTTGTGTTTGTTCCAAATTTCATGACAGTCTCTCAGATAGTAGCAAGGACAGTTTGCCCACAACCACAAATGTCAACGTCGTGGTGGTTCTAGAGGAAACAGCAACAGGCTTCATCCTCTGGGGAACATGAATGTTTACAGACTCTAATAGTAGAGATAGTTGACAGATTTCAGGTTGGACCTAGAGTCATGTCTGTAGTATGGCTAAAAATGGATGAATGACAATGAAAGACTGAGGAATGATACAGACTTTCTATGTGTACAGTATTCACTTTGAGGGTGCTCACGAAGGGGAGAAAATAGTGTCTGTAGCCAAATGATGGAGCTACAAGTGGCTGTTTAAGGACATTCAGAGGTCAGAGAAATATTTCCGTGTTTCCTTGGCAGACTGCAGCCAAGTTGGGTTTCTTTCCCCCCTTTTGCCTCACTCTCTTCACGTGTGAGACACGGTGCTGCCAGATTGTCTTGGCAAGGGGTGGGATGGATTATGTGTGTGTGTGTGTGCAGTCACTCATTACCTCCTTAAGAATAGATTACTCCTCCTCCTCCGGTCTGGGGAGAGACAGAGGAAGCCACTAAAAGACTCAGCAGCTCTGCACGGAGACGCTGCTGTCTGTGTGTAAACACTGAGTGAATATGGTCATGTGATCCTCGCCTGTCCCCTGCCTGTCTCACCTCTGCGCTGTGTCAGGCTCACAGATACTGTGGCTGGGCACAAGGAGAGGCACGTGGACACGCTGAGGTCATAAACATCCCAGCATGCTCCACCATTAACGTAAAATTCATACATGAAAATAGTGCATAGACAACCTACCTACTTTACCGCCTTATTGAAGCAGACTTGTTTGCCAACAGTTGCCTGTTTCCACGTCCAGCAGACACAGAGCAACATCAGATTTTTCGCTTAAACCATTATTACAACAAAATGTTCATGAGAGCTTCTGAATTTCCTTCGTACTCAGTTTTAGCTCTGACTATGAGAGCAGTTAGAGGAACTGCAGAGCTGGGGGATAATTCTTCATTTATAATCTTATTCATAATATTAAAAGGTTGATTATAGCTGCTTCAAGTCTGTTGAAACATGTAAGACATTTGGTGTTTGCAGTTCCTCAAATGTGAGTATTGACTTTCTGTTTTTAATGACTTTGTAAACTGGACACTGGGTTTTGACTGTTACCAACTGGTGGCTGTGGCAAAAAGCCTCAGGGTAGAGCAGGTTGTCTACCAATCAGAAGACCAGCAGTTCGGTCCCTGGCTCCAGCCCACATGTTGAGGTGTGGCCTGGAAGGGCCCAATGAACCCCAAATTACTCCCAATTGGAGGACTGGCAGTGATGAAGTGCTTTAGGTAGTCGAAAAGACTCAAAAGGTACTATACAAGCACAGTCCATTTACCATAACCGAGGACCCTGTTGTCAGTATTGTAGCCTGAAGTCTGTCCTTCCACAGTTGTCCAAAACTATTTGAAAGCTTGCCCACCATGTCAGGAAGATATAAATGTTCTATAAAGAACATGCTGTGTATACTTTGTTTTTAATCACAGATTGTAAACTCTGGTGAGGAGGTGACCTCTGCTGTGTGGGCAGCGTTTACAGGCTCCTTTGCTTTGAATGATATAAACCATCAAAAATGTATCAACAGATTCATCAATAATGAAAGTGATCTTGCCCTCAGTGATACCTTGTAATGGTTGGTCATCCTTTCATGATTAGTGTGTGTGTGTGTTCGAGAGAGAGAGAGAGAGAGAGAGAGAGAGAAAGAGAGCATCCTCCGAGTAAATAACTCTAAATCTTGATGACTGTCGCTAATTCCATTTCCATCTCACACACACACACACACTCATTCTGTGCACAGCCTCTGCATGGCACTGCCTCTCACATCTCCATCAGGATGTTGTATGTGTGCGTGCATGACTTTGTTCTCGCCGTGAGGACATTTCTGCCTTGTGCGGACAACTTGCCTGCTCCTCATTACTTCAAAGGTCTGTTTGAGGGTTAAGACTTGGTTTTAAGGTTTGGATGAGAATCAGGTAGAGGTTTAGGTTAGGGTTAGGGTAAGGGGCTAAGGAATCTATGTCCTCACAACTATAGAAATACAAGTGTGTGTGTGTGTGTGTGTGTGTCAGCAGCCCTGTAGAAGATAAAAACATAGATGGAAGACAAAATCATGAGCACTGTGCGCTGTGAGAGAGAGGAGTGGAAAATGGTTTGTGTGGTGAAGCAGTAGGAGATGAAGAGGAGGGGGGGGATAAACACAGTGATGGAGAGAGTGAGAGGGAGCGAGAGGGGGGAGGAGCAGAGAGATGATTCCTCTCTCTAATCCTCTAGACACACGCTCACTCGCTCGGTCTGACTGCCTACTGGCTCAGAGAGAGAGAGAGAGAGAAAGACGGAGGCAGGTGGAGGGCAAGCAGAGAGAGAAACCAAGTGGGAAGGAAAAAACAAGATGAAGGGAAGAGAAGAAAGGAGGGCCGCCTCTCATAAACTACGCTGAGAGAAACGCAGAAAGGGAGAGGCAGAGAGGACGAGGAGGAACGGAGAAACCAACAACCCTCGCACGGTTTTGAGCAGAGGCAAGGAAACGAAGGAGGAGGAGTGCAATGCTTCAGTCCAGTGTTGCTTGAGCCAAACCAGGAGAGAAGGAGAGGAGCAACAGAGAGGAGGAGAAGGAATCGATTGAAAAAATTGCTGGAAGAGAGGGGAGACGGGGAGGGAAAGAGGAAGATATGAAGAGGATGGAGGAGCAGAGAGCGAGCAGAGAGACGGATCCACATCTCTGGTTACTCAGGCTCACATGAGGGTATGGACCTGAGCCCGGCAGAGTTACTACAAGATGCTGTCATAGAAGAAGCAGCGCGTGAGGCTGAGCGTTAGTGTGTGAGTGATGGATGTCTGTCTGCACAAACTACCTGAAACTCAGCAAAAGTAGATGATCGCTGGTGTCTCTGGGTGTTGGACCGGGCGTGGGTGTCTCAGAACACATGACAGGCCAGCTGTTTAGGAGGTAAACAGGGTCAGTTGCACCCAGAGGAGGGAAAGGAGGAGCTCACCTGAGCAGGTGCATGAACGGAGAACTACACACACAGACACACAAGGCTGTGTGTGTGTGTGCAGCCAGCACATAGACAAGCTTCAGCCCAACCATCTCAGGTGCAGTCAAGGGTGTGTGTGTTTTAGGAGATCACAGAAGCAACAATGAGGTGCCGCTGAGCTTCTTCGAGGTGTGCTGTGACTCCTCTTTCACACCAGGCGAGCCCTGTGAAGCCACTCCCTACCTCATCTCAACAAGTGGACTTGAAGACTCAGAAAAAGGGACTCAACACCAGCGCTGGTGCCCTGCTGACCAGGACACCCAGCAGAAGTGGGCTCAGCCCTGATTTCCTGTGCCCAGTGGATGCCTCTTAACTCCAGCCATGGGAGAATGGACCATCCTAGAGCGCCTCCTGGAGGCTGCTGTGCAGCAGCACTCTACTATGATCGGAAGGTGAGTCCTTCAGTAGGGGGTGTGATTGATGCTTTGATGTGGCAAAATGAGGAGTTTGAATTCAAACAGGAGACGTAAAATCATGTGTGCTTGTGTTAATCAGTGTGTAATTTTTCTGTATGTCTGTGGACACATATATTTAATAATACTTTTTTTTACCAATGCATGTGTAATATGAGTCCTTCCCTGCTGTCAGTCAGCGATTCCTGGTCCAACGGGGGTGGGAGGCTTTAGCTTCTTTAATCCCTCTGAGTGACATGATGGGAGGGTTAAGCAACCAGCAGGGACTCAGTTGGCTCACACAGTAGCTTGGCCATCAGAGGATCCAGAGCAGTGTGAGGACACCTCACCTTAAAAGTACCCAATGCCTTCATTCACAGTTTTCTACTGTACCTCTGCGTGCTCATGTCTTCATTCTACCTCTCTGTTCCTCCCGCTAAGATGTCAAGTCTGCTTCAGAAGCCATCGTGTTATACAAGCGTGCCTTACTTGAACTATCCCACTGTTTCCTCCCTCCGTCTTCCCTCTTATCTTTCTTTCTCTGTCGAGTATGAAGTCATTTCACAACCTATGAAGACTAGTCACTACTGGAAGGTCACGGCAGTTTATGATTTATGCATCGTTGTACATGCTGAGATGTCTTGTATTTTAGTTTGAATAACTCGCTCTCTCGGCCGCAGAGTGAGCAATTATTGATGAGTGTTTTAGCCACAGAGTTCTGAAGAGGATATTAAACATGATTTTGCATCTAGTAAAGGACACATTCCCCAGTTTAGGGCTTTCTTGGGACATCTTTGAAAACCTCAGGTTGGTGGGTTCATTGGGTACTGTCTGAATTAGCAGTTTAAACCAATGCCCTGAAGCTACTGACTCACTCTGGCTAGTGGTACTCTTGAATTATTGAGTGACTAAATGCTAGCCACTTTATGAAGTAAATGATGTGGAGATTTTATTTTTGTTTTTGTTTTTTGGCAGAAGACGAGTCGGAGTGTGAATTTTGTTGTGTCGAATTATGAAACTGAAATGACTTTAATCTTGTTGTGAGAGCAGTCTGTTGGTTGAACGGTTGTTTCCTTTGGTGTTATGAGGGATGACTGGTCAGTGTTTGCTTCCCCTCATTCATGAGACACTGGAAGCACAGTGTTGCTCATCAGCTGGACTAGTCATCCTGGCTCCAGGGTCTCAGCGAGAAAGAGAAGACACAGAAAGAGGGGGTTATTAATGAGGAAAAGCACTGACGAGAAAACGAAACCCACAAAGGCAATCACGGAAAAGAGGGAGAAAAAGCAAGAGTTTGGTAGGAAAGTAGAGAGGAGATGAGCGGATCAGCAGTCAAAGTGTGAGATGTGAGAGACCGGATGATGGACCAAGAGTAAAAAAGCAGTGAGGAGCCGTTATTCACAGACACATGGCCTTAGTCTGCAGGGCGTTGGTAGGAAGCCAAGAGGACTGTCTTGTCACGAGATGGTGCTGCATGTCATGACCTAGACAGGGCAACCAGGACACCCGCCGGCAAAAAGCCTCAGATCATTTTTGTGCAGATTATAACTGTTATATCCAGACAGCTGAAGCGTTCAGATAGCGGGACGAACCGGCCAAAGCTTTTTCAACATAACAAAACGTACACGCACGACTTCCGGCAGCCCTGTGCAGGTTTACTTTCGTTATTGCTTAGCCTCGGAACATGTTGTTTCCATTTCCAGAGCCCCTCACTATACAGCTGAACTCTGGACTTTATAATGCACACAATGTTTCAGGAAACCAGCGAGTTAGAGGTTTTGAAATGTATGTGTGTAAGGGCTGTAATCCACATAACTGTACACCGTGTCTTCCAAGATGGTGTTTTTTTTTTATCTGTGGAGGAAGTTCAGAGATCAGAATGATAACAACAGTAAATGGGAAGCTGTTCGGTGGTTTGCTCTAGACTGCTTCAGCAGAGTGGACACTTGCTGTTGAGTGGCTTGAACTCAGGCTGACACACCGAAGGAGGCAACGACTGCATTAGCAGCTGATGTTCAATTAGAATGGGATTTTCAGCCACACTAACAGTGCGCTGGTAGCACACATATCTCTACAACTTTTACTTGGATTGCCATGAAATTCTGTATTGCCATTTATGCTTCACATAAGAGGAATCCTACTGACTCTGAGAACTTTTACTCTAGTGACACAATGACGTTCATGATTTTAAGTTTCATTTATGTCCCCTTTTGGGAAGATTTATAACTTTCCATCTGATTTGTCCAATACTTTGGCTTATGAACGAAACACCAGCACAAACGTTGAGTGTAAGCCGTTTTGTGGTCCATGCTAAGTAGTAAATGTTAACAAGTTAACAAGGTAAACTGCAATAATGAAGGTGGTGAAGGTTGTATGTTAGAGCTATCACTGTCAGCGTGTTAGTATATATATATATGTATATAGTATAGTAGCATTCAGCTCTGCTGTGCCTACAGCCTGCAGAGGTGCTAACGTGGTTGTTGGCTCTCGTTGCCCAATCAAAGTCAATGCTATTATTCAAGTAGCAAATTGAACTCTTTTGACATTCGATCTCACTTCTACAACTGTAAACTTGACTGACACACTGACCAGCAGATTAAGCATCGGCTGTCCTCTCCTCATGGAAGTTCTGCTCACTCTACTGAGGCAACTGTTTTTGTGGTTTTCAGGGTATATTAGTAATTAACTGGTTTGTCAGCTTCACATTCACTGGTCCTTTTATTAGGGTTTAATGACATTTTTACAACTTGTCCAGTTAGAAAAAATGGATAGACAAAGGGTGGAGGTGGAGAGGGCAGGATGGGGTCATTCATGGTATTTATTCATCTCTTACATTTTGTTAATCGGTAGCACTCCTAATCACTTAGTGCTATTACTGATGATATGAAAAGAGCCAGTCAGCCATTTTTAGCTTTAGTTTCTGTGTGACAGCCTGTACGTCCCCACAGTAAAGTGCCTTTTCTACAGCTCAAAACCATCTAATCTGGGACATCACTGCTGACATGAATTTTTATAAACGCACACTAATACTCCCTCAATCCTAAAACCTATTGGTCCCCCTGCTGCGATTTCGAGCGTCTGATTGGTCAGCGCAGGTACCGTCCTGCCTTGGACAGGTTGTTGTCCCTGAGGCGTCGCCAGCGTGTGTTCTCACGAGCCCACCATGACAGCAGCCTTCAGGCCTGAGTCGGTTCATCACACATGAGTCACGCACACATTAGGGGGAATATAACACACACGGCTGCAGAGATTCCCTTCTACGGTCAGGGTTTGTGTGACTGTGTGTGTGTGTGCATAAATATTCAGGCAGTGTTTGAAACGTGAGCTTTGGTGTACTCTATGACTCTATCACATGTGCTTGGGCGGGTCTCACGGTTGTCTGTGAGTGTGTGTCTGTGTATTCACCTGCTACCTGTGATTAATTCCTGCCATTACGGGCAGTGGGGCAGGTGTAAACCGGCTTCCCCGGGACCTTCTGACGGACTGTGGGACCCCAGTTTCTGAGCAGAAACTGTGATGAAGCGCTCTCTACCTGACTACTGTCAACACATCGCTCATGCTGTCTCTGTGGTCCCGCCCCCGTGGGCTAGAGTCCTGCATGTGAACTGGTATTGGCCAGAGAGGGACCGTTAAACATGGAGGTGCATTCTCCCGCCACTCTGATATTGATCTCCAATAATGGACTAGGAAGTGGGGCTTGATAGAAGACAGGGCACTTAATGAAAGTATCTTTAGTCCTGACCATTTGCAGTACAAATGGGTTGCGGTGACTGAAATGTTAAGTGAGTGATTAAAGCTGTAAGTACCTCATTGACTTTTTTTGCCTGTTAAAACAAACCATGGTAGTAATTAGCAGACCAAACATACGTCTCTGGACAAGAAGACCTGAGTTTAACACCTTGAAGATGGATAAAACAATCACGTTTCTCCTCACAAACGTGAGTGAGAAGCGTAATAACACTCACTCCCCATGCCTCTGTAAATCTAATATTATCACCCCCATATAAGATCAAGATTAAGACAAGACCCAACACTGGCACGTAGACAAAAAGTCTTACAATACGATGTGTGCTGTATATATAAGATAAGACTGTCTGTGTCCTTAAAGCCTGAGACACTTCCATTAAAAGACATTAAAAGACCCCCCACACACACACACACACACACACACACACAATCCTTCAGGCTTTTGGAGTGGTCACACTGTTTTGTCTCTGGCATTTTTCAGACCATCTTTTTGAACTCCTCATCCTCATTGTTTCAGGACGTCTGTGATTCTCTGAGGAGGAAAAACTTGTTAGCAACATTACGGCCTGTATGAGCCAGTTTATACCCTCCAAATATGAAATGGCCCTCTATTTTCCCCATGAGTCTTCTAGAAAAACATTTGGGCCAGTGTGGTACTAGAAAGGCCTTGGCATGCTTCAAGTGACCATAGCTAAAGGCTGAAATGTTTGTGCCTCAGCCAACTTCTATCCAATATTTCCACATCTTTTCCTACGTATTCATCCTCTATGCCTACTAAATTGTACAGAGGTAGATAGCAGCACACACTTTCGCATGCTCAAGAGCGTTTATGATGCTGCACTGTCTGCACCTCTTCACACCTGGGCAATTACTGCATGAAGTGGGTTGAGATTGTCGAGTTGTCTGTTTTAACTTTTTATGTGGTCAAATGCACTCTTCTCCAACTCCTCGGTCAGACAGGGGCCTTAAAACTGTTTTGAAGCACTACAGTCTTTCATTTTGAGCACCAGGTAGAATCCCTGAAGAAGAGGAGGTGGTTGAAGGTTCGCTTGTATCTCATCATTGCTCTGCTCATTCTGTTTTTAGAGGAGACGATCAGGTGTGTGTGATCCTACACAAGCTCTAAACCTCAGTATTGACAGACTGCAGCCAGCACACCCAGCGTGACTCCCCAGCATGGCTCCCCTGAGTCAAATGAGTGTTGTCACTCAGGTTCCATCAGCTCATCCGTCTAGGAAAGCACCTGTGTGCCACGTGCGCTCTTTCAGCTCAGTACAATGCATACACCAAGCCAAAACCAATATTTATTAGTGAGCAGAGTATCCGTGCGACTCAGCGTGCTTGTGTTTGTTGACAGGTTACAGCTCATCACGTGACCTTTAGATCATCATGCTTTTATTTAGCAAATCCCTGTGGAGCGCTCACAGCCCCCGCAAAGGTGATGGATGAATTTCCTCGAACAAATTGAAGCTCATCTAAACGTGGGCTGTATCACATAAAAAGGGGAAAGCGAGAAAGAGGCTGTGATACGGTATCGCTTGCAGCTGAGTCTCCTGAGAAATTTTCAAAAAGAGACACTTACAGAAGGCAGAGCGAGGTCTTCGACATCTCTTCGCTCTGTCCCTCCCTGTGTCTACTTTCACACTTCCTCCATCCATATGTAATGACCCCTGGGGTGTTGTAATGTCAGTGCCTTCTCCGTGTTGCCATAAGAAACTGGTTATTAAAATGATCTCACATGTTCCTCAGGGAGATCTTGAATCCCTGGTGGGATGTAGATACATGCAATCCCAGACTTTTATTACAAACGTACAGCATCCACCTGCTCATGAACAGCATTTGACAAATAATCCTAATGCCAAACCCAGGATTATTATTAACCTTGCTCCTCAAGTGTGCATTAGGGTTCACGTCAGTACTGACAGCGGGACTGATGTGCTCCAGCTGTGCTACTAGAGATACAACCATCCTGGAAATGACGCCCGGGAGCAGGAGGGAGACGTAACCAGCCTTGCTACAGTGGCTCTGAAGCTTCCATAGGGATTGTTGGAGGTGCAGAGATGTAGCTAAGGAGAAAGAGAAAGAGAGACAAACAGCACATAATTATGCAGCTTCTGTTCTCATTTCTTTCTGCTTACACCTCTCATATCCACTTCCCCCCGTCTTCTCTCTCATTCTCAGTTGCTTAGTCTCAATCCTTGCAGTTCTCATATGCTGAGGTCAGGGTGACTTGGTGTCTTCATGCTGATGGATTAATCGATTAAGCTCCTATTTCAAGTATGTGTTCATCAGACATTATATTAGGAGATAAACCTCCTTCATCCTTAAGCAGGATCTTATCTAGCTGGTGCATAGTAAAGTATATGAATGTGCACATTGATGAGGGCAACACTGGTGGATGAAAGAAGAAACTCAGGGGAGATCTAAGCAGAATACAATAACATGGACTGTCATGGAGAAGAGAGAGGTATGACTGGATGAAGACGGAGAGATTAGAGCAGGCGAAGGGGTTAGGGTTGAGACAGATCTCACCTTGCAGAGTTCCGGGGGGAAACTGTCTCTGGCAGGGTGACTCAGTAAGGCTTATAGGTTTAGTGTTAGCACCTCGCTAGAGGACAGAGCAGGTCAGTGTTAGAATGATACTGGAGGGTTGGTTTAACCCAGACATCACCTTACAAACACAAACACAAAGAGCAACCCTGCAAAAACAGCCACCTGAACCAGTCATTTGGTCCTTTGTTCATCTGTGAGCCACGTTTTCATTTTCAAGCATCAGGATAGGACAGGATCATTAGTGGTGGAGTTGCTCAGTGTGTGTGTGTGTGTGTGTGTGTGTGTGTGTGTGTGTGTGTGTGTGGAGTTGAGAGCAAGGTCCAGTTTGAAAACTCTCCCCTGCTGCTGCTGTCAAGGACCCGTGGTCAAATCTGACATCTAAGGATTGAAAATCGCCAGACGAGATCTACAGCATGTTGTCAGAAAATCAATACAACATGAGCAGGCCAACATGAAAAGCAGTCCCCGTTCTCATCTGCATTACCACATGATGATGAGAGCGATGCAATGAATTATTTATCTCAAGTTTCACATCTCTGCAAGATGACTGTCATACCTTGTTGACATGAGCTGTGAGCAAAGGAGGCAAATTAAATATGCTGTTAGGTTACACCAGTATGCATATATGGATAAGTAAATGAAATATAGATATAAACAATATTAGATACCAGCTTTATTAGAAAGGTGTCAGCCATTTTAAGGACTAATATGGCAGGTGATTTGATATCAAGTAGTGTAACCATGAGTTGTTAGTTCTGTCACTGTGGGCTAATCAACACCAACATGACAAGGAGAGCAAAATATCCAACTACTCTCTTGGTTTTCAGGCCTAAACTTCAAGCCTGGAGCCCGAGCTGAGCTCTGGTACACATAAACCCAACTTCATGTGTGAAACAGTTGGGACAGAGGTAAACCAAAATGGCATTTCCACCTTAACTAAGGTTGCAGGAGCACTCCTGTACATCTTCAAGTATGGCAGGTGAAGAAATATGATTAAGAGTCATGTTGAGCTGGCTGTGCTGACCACGGCTGTGTATTAAAAATGTGACTCTCTCATGCAGTCATCAGATATGAGGGCTAAAATTCAAACAGATAGCCAACTTTGATCTTTGGTACAAAGCAACGTTGCAACATTTCAACTTCCCTCAGTTGGGTCTATTTTTGTGTGCTTTGGCTGTTAGATTTTGTCTTATTTATAAAATCTGCTTTCATCACTAGCAGTGTGTCTATGTAGAGATCATAAAGTTGACATTCTCGTTTGGTTTGATTGATCGTTACGCTTGCCTGCTGATGCTGTTATTAAATCTCTCCCTCGTTTTTTTTTGCCACTCTACCTCCTCACATTCATCTCACTCTATCTGGCTTTTTGAAGATGAAACGGACGCTCTTCTGTCACTGATTTATTCTCCTCATCCTCACACGCCCCGCTCCCACCATTGGCTGCTCCGCCACACTTTACTGAGATCTCTGATAAACAAGCTGAGAATCTTCAGTCCCTTTGACGGCAGTATGTTCACCTCTTTGAGCGAGATTGACTCAACATGAACAGAAAATGAAAAAAAAAACCTGGCAAAACACACACCATCTTCACCAGGACCAACATGCTATAAGGAGACATCTGACTCACCGCCTCCTCACGTGCACACACTCACTGTCACACGCACTCATAACCAGATGGCCATCCAAATATACAAACATATGCGTAAGCGAACTTGCAGCCGGTTGATATATTTATTTATTTATATTGACTCATTAGCCAGCTGGGGGCAGAAACATACACATAGAAATGCTTCCTCACACACGCTGCCAAAACTGTCAACGTATTTGCATATGAGCAACCAGGAAGAGTGTGACAATGCATTCACACCTCACTACACACACACACACACACACACACACACACACACACACACAAAGGATCTCATTCGCAGATTCCTTAATTAAGCAGTGAAGTCAAGCTGCAGGGAGTGTGTTTGACTCTCGGCAATATGCTGCATTCACACTCCTATTCGCTGAGCCAATTATGAAAAGGCTACTTGGTAGATGGAGCTGTAATGAGAAGGAGATAAATTTAGGAATGACAGCAGCAGGACTCATACTGTTGGCTGCTATTTATTGGAGAAATATCAGAGAGATGGTGAATACCGCAGATTGAGCTTCACATAAAAATACTATTCGCTTCCAGAAATAGTTTGACATTTTGAACAGAGTTATATTTGTCTGATAAGTATGAAGGTGGAGCCTGGAGACTGTTTGCTTAGCATAGTATTTAAAACTGGAAATGAGGGAAACAGCTAGCATTACTCTGTCCAAGGCCCTTCTTTTGTCTATCTTTGTGCTAAACTAAGTCAATCGTCTCGTGGCTTAAAGCTTTCAGGGCACACATACATACTAAGTGAGTCAGTCGTGCAAAATAAGACTGAACATGTGAACGCTGTTGTTTGAATGGTCAGATTTTATTCCCATACGAGCTGAATGACGCATTAGACTGATTTTAAAGCAGCTACAGCAGGTCTGAGCTCAGCGGTGGCTGCTGTAAATTCATGGGTAGGGACGCTGGTTGCAACCTAGCTGTACTTATAAATATCTTTTCATCAATCAGATCAGTAAAATGACATTAAATCCCCATGTAAAAGCACCTCAGAAGACCACCGCTGAAGATTCAATCATCCACCACAGTAACCACTGCAATTTGTAACCAGTCCTAAAGCAGTTCACACCTTTTAATATTTACATGAAATGTAATGTAAATGAAAATGAGATGTGATGGTTACTGTCAGTTTTAAAAGTTAAAGGTTCAGTTTGTAATAGAATATAAGACTCATAATTATGTTTTCAATATAGTACAATCACCTGAAACTAAGAATGGTTGTGTTTTCGTTGGCTTAGAGTGAGCCCTTTATATCCACGTAGGGAGCAGGTCCAAGCTGCCATGTTGCATCGCCAACAGGACCTTTTGTGTTTTGAAAGAAGAAAGAGGAGGAATACCATTTTGTGTAGTGAAAAGTTTGCAAAGGCAGATTTTGACAGATGGTGGATCAGACTCACTTAGCACAAGGAAAAACAAAGGAGTGTGACTCCCTGTCGGCCACCGTAGCTCCTCCTGCGTGGTTAGCTGTCACGCCGAAGAGAACGTCTGCCTTTTCTAAAGAGCTCCATGAGATTTTGTGAAGTACCCAGCAAAGAAAATGCTGTGTTCATGGTGTCCATGGTGCACTTGGTAGGTGTGCCCATCCTGATAAAAATGCCTGTGGGGTGTTTCAGTCAGTGGTATTTCCTAATGACTTATGGAGGATCAGAGACACTGTCTAATACGAGTATTTCTTTTGGATGGAGTGTGTTTGGGATGTTCCCTGCTCAGCCATGTGCTGTCTGCTTGTGTGTCATGGAGGCTCCCTGCATGTGCCAGAGCGGCTGATTTGGGTTGGAGCTTGGCACTGCACAGTCGTGGTGGGTGGGGAGTTGGCATGGACGCGGCAGCCCTAACTCGGGATTGTCCAAAACCCACCGTTTTAATCCGGATTACGCCCATGATTTCACTCTCTTGCTCTCTCTCTCTTTCTGTATTTCCCTCCACCCCCCTCCCCCACTCACCTCCTTTCCCGCCCATGCATTCGCTCTGTTCCTCTCTCCTGCTGCTCTTTCTCCTGCTCACGCCTCACCCCTCCATCACTACCTTCCCAAAAAAGATAAAGCTCCACACTGGTTGGTCTGTTGCCATGGTGACCACTCTTGTCTCTCCTGCCATTGATCCGTTCTGAATGATCGCTCAGAGTAGATTTTAGAAAGTCTATTTTTAATACCTGGTCTCCTATTTATGTCTTACTTGATCGCCTAATCTGTTTCCAAGGTAACTGCTACAGTTACTATTGTCATGGAGACCCTTGCGTACAGTACACAAACTGTGTGCAGCAGTGCACTGGTAGGAAAATATGATACCCTTAACCTCTCTCGTGGTCACTCTTCTTTATTGGTGTTTAAAAAAACGCAAACAAATATAGTATAGTCCTTTGCCAGACTGATGGAGGCACACATCTAATAGTATACATCATTTATACATCATTTCATCTCACTGATTATGAGACTACACAAAGACACGACTGGACGTTTGCGTGTGTGAGATACTGTGTTAAATTTGAATTATTGTCTGCCTCAGTTGGGCTCTGATCTTCATCAATTTATTCCAGAGCTAGAGAGTCAGTTCACATTCATCAGCACGCCACCGAAATACCTTTGTGTGTGTGAGAGAGAGAGAGAGAGAGAGAGAGATGGGTAGAACAGATAAGTGAACAGTATTAGAATATGCTATTATTAGATCTCCATTTCAGCAGCTTACAGATTACACACAGAGACTATACCATAATAAATGGAGTACTGTCACCAGCCAACTAATCATTGCCACAGAGATATACTGTCCTTAGAGTGCTTGGAGGAGATTAATACATTCCTGCATATCTGTACGTGTATGAACTTATATTCAGAACTATAAGGACATGCTATCTTTGTAAGGAAAATAATAAAACAAGAATGCTGAAAGGTAATTTTCTTTATCCACAATCATCTATCCTCAGTAAATAAACCCACATACTGTACACTGTGTGTCTCCTTACATGGATACTAACATGTACATGTAACATGTGGAAGTAAAAAAAAAAAAAGATGAGTACCACGATTCAAAAATACTCCTTTCCAAGTAAAAGTACAGTAAGAGTTATTATTCACTATCAATATGCTTACCAAAAGTACAAGTACTTGTTTCTTGACTGACACATTATATTATGGTATATGCACAAGCAGTATTTTACTGGTGTAGTTGATCGACGCTGAGCTTTCTATACAGCTTTATATATCCAGTGCTTCTTAGCTTGGGGGTCAAGCCCCTCCAAAGGGTCATGTGATAAACCTATGGTGGCCACGAGATCATTAAAGGGTGAAACACATCTGAAATGTGACAAGTATAAAATGCAAAGTCCAAGTAAGTAAGTAAGTAAGTAAAGGCCCTCACCACCACTGCACATACTGCACTGTACGTGTGTAAAATGTATCGTTCAGGGATTAAGGCGTCACTGTCACTGATGCGCCTAAACGGAGCCAAACTGAACCCGAGAGCCTCTGAGGCCACCTGTTTGGAGATCAGAGTCTGCCAGGTTAGACCATGGTAAAAATCATTATTACTGGTTGGTGACTCTAACCGTAAATTCATCTTCATCTTCTCCTGAGAGGATGGAGCAAACATGTCAGACACAATCGGCTTTGTGACGCTCCGCAACAGCTGGAAGAGTGTGTGGGATTAAATGGTGCAGATGTGCATGGAGAGGTGTCCTCAGATCCTTCTGTGTGTACAACTCAAGCACAAACTGTATGTTTTTGTCTTAGCATCAGTGTGATGGTAGAGTATTCACGTGTGTGTGTGTGTGTGTGTGTGTGTGTGTGTGTGTGTGTGTGTGTGTGTCAGTGGGTGTGTGTGTTGGGAGGTGGATGGCCATGCAGGATAGAGGTCTGTCAGCAGGGGAGAGTGCAGCCCCCTCTCTCCTTCTGTCACTGGCCTGAAGCACCGGAACATCCCGTCTGTGTGTGTGTGTGTGTGTGTGTGTGTGTGTGTGTGTGTGTGTGTGTGAGGGTGGATCCAGCCTGGAGCCAGGTGACCTGCTGTGAACTATGAGCTATTGATAAATTTTGGCAAAGAAACACAGACTGAGAGAGAGAGAGAGAGAATGACAAGTGTCCGTCCATGTTTGATGTGACAGGATTAGAGCTGTCAGAGCTGCTGCTTGTTGTATCTGGGTTACCACCTGGCACCCACAAGACACACAAGAGAGGCGGAAAGTCAAAACATTGAGAGGGAAAACAGAAAGAAGGTGAAGAGAGGCAGGATAGAAGGATGGACTACGGAGGGACTTTCCCAAACCACCGCTGACACTGATGGCAAAACATTTTGTCTGGTATCACTCCAACATTCACTCCTCGTTTGTTTTTTCTTCATACTTAACCAACAATGATCCACATGAGCGTTTTTTAATGTGGCCCCTTCTTCAGCAGAATGACATTGTTTGCACACAAGTTCAGGTTTAATTTGGGTGAGCTAACACTAACTAAAACAAACCAATTACTCACCTGGAAGTCCAACTGTCAGCCAGCTTCCCCTCTCTCATCTGCCTACATTCACGTGGCGAGGAGGTGATGTGAAAGTAAGTTTGAGAGAAAGATTTTTGCCTCCAAGTGGCTGCGCCATCCTGCTTAATTGCATTACATTAAATGAGCTAACATCAGGCTTTGCTGTAGCCTTTTCCGCAGCACACATGGCTCACAACGGCACCGTAGTCCCATTGTGCTGTTGCTCGCATGGTTAGACATGCCGACCTCTGAAAAGAGGTGAGCTGCTCACTACATGAAATTGCATTTGGTGTGTAACATGCACAGCGAGCAGCCAGCCTGGTTCCAGACCTCTGACCAGAAGTGAAACAGCAACACAGTCTGATTATCAGGTGAATGTCGTGAAACTGAAGACACAAACCGTGAGGCTGATTGGTGAATATTTCAGCGAGAGGAACGGGATGAATTAGTATTGACAGAAGCAGGTTAGAGATGTACTCAGAAACAGAGCTGCAGCAGGTTTGAGGGCGCTGCAGAGCTTAACAGGTATTGATGGAGGCTGAAGAAGAGGCTCTGGACAGGATTAGCAGGTCAGCCATAACATTGGACGTGTTTACATCACAGTCCAGAGCGGCTAACGAACTCCTAAGCCTGCAGAGACGGAGCTAAGAGCTGCTCCTTTTACTGATCATCTGTTACGATGACATCCCAAAAACTGAAGTCCAACATTTCTAAAACACACATTTACGTAGAGCCAGGAATATATTTTTCATTTCGAGAATAATCTATTTCTAGCATCTTCTCTTCTTGACGGCTTTTGAACAGCAGCAGCGGGGACGAGGATATTCTGGTCTTCCTCACTGTGTTATTGTCTGCACAGCAGCGTGATTTGACTTGCTGCCTTAATGTGTTGTTTAGTGAACTCCTCTTAAGGCTTCTGCATCAGGCTCTAACTGGTACAACTGCTCCCCTCCTCAGCAGAAACACGCTGCGCTTTAGTTGACTTAGCTTCTCCCTCTCTCTCTTCATCTGCCTTCGTTTTTCTGCCCCTCGCCTGTTGCCGTGGTAACTAGCAAAGGGAAGTTGAGTGGAGGGGAGATTGAAGGGAGGGAGGGAGGGAGGGAGAGGAGAGGAAAAGGGGGGGTTGCGTCAGGTTTCTGGGTAAAGGAACCATGGCTGCTGTTCCTCCACCGCACTCTTCCTCTTCCCGCTTCTTTTTATCTTCCAGTCTCTTTGAAACCTTATGCTCCTTATCGACCCCTGGCCAATTATTTCCTGCTCTTTGCCTCCTCTTGCTCATTATCCTCCCACCTTTTTGCTTTCTCTTGGTTTACTTTGTTCTATCTCATTCATTCAGAATTCCTGAATGTCGGTCCTGGTTCTATCCACATCTCAATGAAGAATGACGTATATTGTGTTCCTTTTCAGTGGACATGATACTCCATTGTGGCTCACAACAACACGAGTGTGTGCATTTTTCATATGCTTTGCCTCACTAAGTCCTCATCCTAAACTCCTGCTCTACCTACTGAGCTACACACAGCTCCCAGCTCACCTCTTTCTCTATTTATATGCTGCTCATCCTCTCCTCCTGCCATGTAAACAGCTTAGAAGGTTTCATTAAAAGAGATTAAACATAAAGGGAGATCTTCAGTAATATCAAGGGAGCTGCACGGCGAATGGCATTTCAATTCCTCTGCAAGTTCAACAATGCAGACTGCTGGATGTGTGTGTGAGTGCGTGTGCGTGTGCGTGTTTGTGTACTTCTGCATGTCTACACACATGTGCAAGTATGTACATGTGCACGGAGGAGGAGGAACTACATGTTTCCTGTTAGACGCACAAACTATGATTATTTATCACATCGCTGTACACGCTTATTTTTTTGACAATTAACTGCACGTCCATAATGAGAGCTTTGAAGGAGGCAAATGCCCCCTCAGTGCAAGATATCCACCATCAGATAATAAGGGAGAAAAAGAGAGAAAAGCTGCAGGTTACTGACACAGAGGCGTTCTGGGATTTTGTTGGCATAATGTTTTTGCGTAATCACCAGCGCCTGTGTGGTAAAACAGGCAACATATCAATCGAAGGGAATAACAAACAATGTCTGCTGGGAAATGAAGCTGTAAGTGTATTGAGATATGTGCTAATACTGTATATCTGCCATGTGTTTGAAGCACAACAAAAGGCTGAACTCAACTTTCATTACTGGTTCATTTCTCAGTTATTGTTGCAGATGAATCGATGAAATATTCAATCTACAAAATGTGCATTGTAAAAAAAAACATCTGAGTTTAAGGAGCCGTGTTCACAAAGACATGAAAACCACATTTGAGAAGTGGCAACCAGCAAATATTTAGTACGTCTGCTTAATGAAAACTCATCTTCTCTTGAATGACGAATCAGATATTCAGATATTCAGCAGAAACACAAACATGGCGTAAATATTTCAGCACAGTCTGGTGAATGTAAGGTATTTCCTGTGTGCAGACACACTCGGAGAGGGCATTAGATGGACTTTGCACGGTGTTTTCAGTTTGAGCGGGAAACCACCTGCAAACTAAATGCGTGTTCGCAGAGAAAGGAAGCTCTTCATAGAAAACTACAGACACAATCTGGGGATTATTCCTGATGAGGAAAGGGGGGCGGTGGGCAGAGGGAGAAAGGGCCACAGCAGGAACCCTGCTGGGAGTACAAATGAAAGAAAGAAAAAAAGAAAAGAAAATGCTCCAGAGATGAGAGAAAAAACAGGTGGGGGGGGTTGTTGCTGTGTGGCGTATGATAATCTAAAGCTATTCGATGGCATTAAAAAAAAAAAAACCTAATGCAAGAATCCTCCCTTGGCCCAGCCACAGATTACAGCAGTGGGTTTGCGTGTGGAAACTATTATATAATTCATTCTCTATGATGAGATTTTCCACCATAGCTGGTTTTCCTTACTGCCCCCCTCTATCTCCCACACTCCGTCCCAGCACTGGCAGGTTTCTCTTTTAATTTAAGGAGAAGATGTCAGAGCCACACTGGGTTTTTGGTGACTTTATAATCTTTTTATCCCTGTCTGGAACTAATTCATCTTCAACAGCAATTTGACATCTTCTGTCAGTGCACAGTCAGTTTAAAACAGTCTACGCTCACTGTCTGCATGGTGTTCTGTTGCATGGATGTGTGTGTAAGCATGCATGTGTGTGGCCATACAGACTCTGTGTGTGTGTGTGTGTGTTTGAGTAAACACATGCACGCATTTAGTGCAACACTCTCTCACTCTGGTATTGTGAATTCTCTACTCACTAAGCTCCTTAATGGAGTCACTACAAGGGCAAAAGCATTTTTATTTTTTTGCACGTATGTTTCTCTCTCTTCCCCCCACTCCACGTGCTAGCTGGTCACAGGTGGACAGATCGGCAATAAGTCTTTTATTTTTCATTTTGGAGGTTGTCACTGACGACCTGCCGTTTTGATGAGGTGCATGTGAACCTCTCGCTGTCAGACTCTGGAAAGGATTAACTCTGCCCTTCGACTCCACATCTGTGCCACACAAGACAGGCAAAGCCACCATGCGATTGGTAGATTACCCCTCACACAGCCAAATGCCATCTAATGATTGTTTGGCAACGTCTAAGGTACAGTGGCGTAGGCCTCCCCCCCGGATCCACTGTCTGGTCACAATGACATCCAGATAAATAGATCTTCTAATTGAGTTTGATAAATCTGTACTGATTGGATACACTTGGTAGTCTCCCTCGCCCTCTTGCTCTTTCTCTCTCTCTCTCTCTCCCTGAAGTTTCTTCCTGTTAAACGGAAGTCATTTTACTTTTGCTCATTTACTGAGTACTTGCTCATGAGGGGAGTCTTGAATCTTTAATTTTGGATTCTTAATTAATGAATTTGGTGTAGACCTGCTCTATATGAAGTGTCTTGAGATAATTGTGAATTGGTGCTATACAAATTAAGATTGATTGACTGACTGACTGACTGACTGTAGTGGACCAGTAGTGAAGTGACAGCCACGCTCTCTTTTTGATTTTATTTAATAAATCCAGACTTATCTTGAGGGGGGGCTGCAGGTGAAATGGGGCAAGGAGGTTAATGTGGGATTTGAAATGGGAAGCTTTCTTCTGAGGCTGCTGGCAGAGGGAACGTGCATGAGAAGAACATGTCGCTGTATAATTACTGATCAATCCTGCAAGAACAGTGAGGGACTGAGACTAAAACCAAAGTCATATTTTACTATTAATGTTTTTACAGTGTGTATTCATACATCTACTGACACGATAAGAACACACCAAATTACAAAATAAACCAATCCTGCCATATTCAATGCTTTGAAATAATGTCACTGCAAAAGGGAATAAGATATAAGATATGTGAGCACGAGCGTGTGTGCCATCCAGGTTTGGTGATGTATCTGCCCTTATGTGGCCATGTTGCCAGCAGCCCTGTTCCCTTTCATGTGTGGAATCTGTAATGATGTTGGATTCATCTGTTAAAGGCACATGTCTTTTGCACTTACTGTAAACATGAGTGGGCCATTATGGCACATGAGACGATGAAATGTTAGAAGTTAGGTGTTAGTTTCACTGAACCATGTCTCTAAAGCATCTTGGTTGATGTCATTTGATTGATATCATTGAAATCTCCCTTTAGAGTCAATGTTTCTGTGCTCAAGGCGAAGCATTTAAAGTGTCACCTCCTAGTCTGTTGTGAGTTGTTTGCACTTGATCCATAACAGTGTCAAACACATGAAAGTTACACACTTTTGCTGCCTTTATTCACACTTGGGGCGTGTAGAAAATGTTATTTAAATGTTACAAGGTTCACAGTGACTTAAACTTAAAATGACTCGGGGGTCCTTTTCAGACACTGTCATGTAAAACTAGTTATGATTTACAATTAATATCTGAAAGACGCTCACAGTGTGTTTGTTGTGAAGGTTCATCTCTTTGAGTTTAAGTATTGTGTGTTATGCACATTGACATTTTCAAAGGAAGGAACTGCTCTTCCTGCAGCATACTTGACTGCCCATCAGCACTGCCTCCAAAGCCATCTTTATATGTCACCATCTATTGACTTGTATACACAAAAACCCATAAATCCATGATAAATGTAATGAGGTCAGGTTTTGATGGGCTACTGTAATGGTGTGTACTCTGGGTGCATATGAAGTAATGACAGCGCTTTATCATGCCGTTATTTATGGGATTAATATAAATGATGGTGATTAGTGGGAGATGATCTTACAGTATGCAGAACTCCCTCATATCTGTGGGACTGAACTTCAAGGCAGCAATCAATCAACAGATTAACAGCAATGTCCAGGCCTGTCTGACGTTTGCAGCCTTGTTCCAGACTTTGTTTGGTCATAGCTTATCGTGTGAGACAGCCAACAGGCTCACAGAGGCAGCAGAAAGCAAAAAGCCATCTAAAGTGCTTGCTCAGGCTCTGATCTGAAAAATAAATGAGGGATGAATAAAGTAAGAAAAGAACAAAGAAAAATATGTCTGCAAGAGAAGAAACGGGGGGGGGGGATAGAAACCTGTAGTCCATCTGCTGTCGGTGTCTGACATCATGAAGCACACATGATGTCAGTGTACTAAGTGCATAAGTGCACAGCGCATGCATGCACGTTAGCACGCACGCACACACACACACACACACACACACACACACACACACACACACACACACACACACACACACACACACACACACACACACACCACTTTCAACAAAAACAATCCTTTCAACCCCCCAAACAAGAATAGTGTCTAATCATCAAACAGAGTTCACCTCAGTTTCACCTGTTAGGGCAGTGAAAGCAGAGAGAGTACCTGGACTGGCTGTGTGAACATGCTAGTGTGTGTGTGTGTGTGTGTGTGTGTGTGTTTAAATGTGTGTAGAAACCAAATTAAGTGAGTCTAATCTCAGATTGCCATGGTAACTGGGCCTCATGATGCAGGCACCAAAATTAGACTAGATGTGTCTTCTCAATTCTCTTTACCTGTACACACTCTCACAAAATGCACACACTACACACACTACACACACACACACACACACACCGATCACAGATAACAGGCTGTGAGTTATGAGCACTGACGAACCTCAGACCTGTTCTTCTTCTCAAGTGTTTACTCTGGCTGATAAATGAGATCTGGAGCACTCTTCTTCTCTGGTTCTTTACAGCGACACAATGTCCTTCTCCATCACTTGTGCAGCTTATTTCTCTTTACTTTGCCTCAGTGCTGCTCTCTCACTTCTCTGATTAAAGAGTTCAAAGTCCTTCTTGAAGCCCCCTGCTGTCATTTCAATATCAAGTCCCCCCTCTCAACCTTGAATGAGGGTTTCAGTGATCTTGTGTGTCCATTATCAGCCTTCTCCTGTATTTCCTCTGTAGTTCTCATATCCTTTCATGTACAGTTTTTAAGGCAAGTGATGACGTGCAACTCCCTTTTACTTTTCATTTTCTAAAACTGCTGTAGTTTTACTTCAGATCGGAATCAGTCCATCTTTTCACAGGCTTGTGGCGCTCATGAAAATAGTTGATAATCGGGCCTTTGGGCTTTTGCTTTCAAGAACTAATAATAGTGCAGAGATTATTTTTGCACGTTGCCATTTTTAACACTGCCATTTTTAACACTGTTTTCCTACCCATTTTTACTCTTTTCAAAGATTCTTTCATTGCATTAGAATTCATCCTTTCCCGGCTCTCTTATCTCTGTTATTCGTTATGTCTTCTCGTACTCAGCACATCTATAGACCCTGAGCTGGGAAGGATATCTCAGGACATCTCATCCTTACCACCACAGTAAATCACTGTACGTTTCTGACTGTCATAACGCTGTTCATCTCTCTCTTTTTCCTCCAGGATCCTGCTGACAGTAGTGGTGATCTTCCGTATCCTGATCGTGGCAATTGTGGGTGAGACCGTGTACGAGGACGAGCAGACCATGTTCATCTGTAACACTCTGCAGCCGGGCTGCAACCAGGCCTGCTATGACAAGGCCTTCCCTATCTCCCACATCCGCTACTGGGTCTTCCAGATCATACTGGTGTGCACACCCAGTCTCTGCTTCATCACCTACTCTGTCCACCAGTCGGCCAAGCAGAAGGATCGGCGCTATTCCTTTCTCTACCCCATAATGGAGAGGGACTACGGGGGAAGGGACGGGGCGCGAAAGCTCCGCAACATCAATGGAATTCTAGTTCAACATGGAGGCGATGGTGGCGGAGGGAAGGAAGAACCTGACTGCCTGGAGGTGAAGGAGATCCCCAACGCCCCGCGGGGCCTCACCCACGGGAAGAGCTCCAAGGTTCGTCGACAAGAAGGGATCTCCCGCTTTTATATCATTCAGGTGGTGTTCAGAAATGCGCTGGAGATTGGCTTCTTGGCGGGCCAATACTTCCTTTATGGCTTCAGCGTGCCTGGGATTTTTGAGTGTGACCGCTACCCGTGTCTGAAGGAGGTGGAATGCTACGTGTCCCGCCCCACGGAAAAAACGGTTTTCCTGGTCTTCATGTTTGCGGTGAGCGGCATCTGTGTGGTGCTCAACCTGGCCGAGCTCAACCATCTGGGCTGGCGCAAGATCAAGGCCGCCATCCGGGGCGTTCAGGCCCGCAGGAAGTCTATCTGTGAGATCAGGAAGAAGGACATGGCTCATCTGTCCCAGCCGCCCAACCTGGGACGCACACAGTCCAGCGAATCAGCCTACGTCTGATGACGGAGAGATGAAGAAAGGGAAGGAGCGGGATGAATGTGCAAGAGAGAAAATGAATGAATTATGATTTTAATTTAATGAAGACGGTGAGGTCAAACAAGGTGACCCATCCTCTGTGCTGATGGAGTGAAACAGAATGTAAAAAGACAATTAAAAAGCATAGAGAGAAGACAAAAAGTTCTGTTCTTCAAACGAACACAGTGAAGACACTTTGGTCTCATGGGGAGGGTGGGGTGGGTGGGGTGGGGGTTCCAACTGCCATTTTATACTTTTATCTGTTTTTTAACTAATTAACTTCTCCTCTGCCCCAAGTGAGGAGGGAAATCCTCATGGGGCTGCAGAGGACTAGAGATGAGAAGAAGAGGGGAAGGCAGAGGAGAACAGAAGAGAGGCTGTTTTGTATTCTTTGGGGATATTGGTAGATGACAGCAGTGTTGATGCATTCCATGGTGCTTTTCCTCTGGACTGTGTCAGCCACGATGGTAAAGGGAGGACAGGATGGGACGGGAAATATGAGCAGCAGCATCTTTAAAAGAGGAACAGAAGAACTGTCAAAGATGTGATGGCCTCGAGAGAACGAAGGTGAGCTTGTGTGATAGAGAGACTGAGTGGGATGTCACGGTCTGGAAGAAAAAAACATATGATATCCCCCAAGTACGGAGAGAAGAGGAGGAGAGTTCTCTTTGGCTTCCTCTCCTCGCCGGAGACTCGAGGCGGGCCAAAGCCAAGAGAGAAAGAACTGCCTCTGATCAGTGTCATCCTCGTCTCTGTGGGAACATCATCACGAGCCAAAACCACGAGAAAAAGACTGACGATGTTTATGTTGTGTCTCCTGGCAAAAGATGATTTTAACACAAACACAGCGAGCACCATAAACACTTCTCTTCTCTCTTCTCCCCTTCCTCCGGCTCTCTGGTTGGCAGCTATATGGACCCCGGGGGCTTCGGTGACAGTAATGACCCACGCTGGTCTCCTTCTGCGTAAACTGTGGAGAGGAACTGATGAACCAACGGACAAACGGCGTGTAAACGTCAGCCTCTCTCCTGAAGCACAAGCCAAACTTACAGCATTCCAGCGTGCTGAGCGACGGAGCAGAGACAGAAAGAGAGGAGAGGAGAGAGAAGAGGGAAACACATCACTTTATTAAAACTTTTAACAAATTTTATAAAAATATATCACCCTGAGTTATGTTTTTTTTTGGTTTTGTTTTGTTTTTTGAGAAAGCGATGGTGCCATCCTTGAGATATTTAATTACTGTTGAAAAGTTACATAGAGTATATCATGGTAATATTATTTATCCATTTAGAATATATCCAAATAGATTTATTTATCTTTGTGGGTGGGTCGGATGGGACATCATGTTGCTGTTTTTTCAAATGTATAAACTGTCTTTTTTCATTTTTGTTTAGTTTAAAGCATTTCTCACTGATGGAACTGATTCATGACGTATGTGGGGTGGGAAGGGACACGTTTGTGAGCTTTGTGTTGAAATGCATTGAGGCTGTGCAGCTAACTTTTCATTCCTTTAGGAAACCTTCAATGTAACTGTTGCCCAGTTGCGTTTAAAATGTAAAAAATTGCAGCTGTTTGACACAACATCTTTACGTGTGTTCTACAGAGAGACTCTCTGCTGCACAGCTTCAGGCAGCTGCGGCCTGTGAGCCATTTGAAAAAGGCATGTTTACATGACGTTTCTTGAATGATCAAGCTATGTAGCCGACGAGTAGTAACTCTCTCTCTAGGGACAGTTGTGCTTTTGAATCTCAGTGGTTTTCATTTTGCATTCTTTCCTGACTGGATTTCAACATGCATGCCTTGTAAGAGAAAAGAACGATGTGAAAGAAAAAGATAAAGAAGACAGAGAGTGTTGCACCTTGATTAATGCAGACGAGTGGGAGAGTGGCAGACTGAAGGAACTCACGTTGGGCTGTTTTTGGAACGCACTGACATATACGTTCATAAGAACATAGTTTAAAACAGGGACCTATCACACTGCGATCCTGTGAAACCAGACATGGGGACAGTCCTGTGAAATATATGTGGCATCTTTTACATGAGCCCTGCATGCTTCAGATGTTTCCCTCCTCCAACCCACCTGATTCAAGTCAGTGGTTCATCATCAGGCTTCTGCACAGCTTGATGGCGAGCCGATCATTTGAATCAGGTGCGTTGGAGCAGGACACTGGGCCTCCAGGACCACACAGCTGAGATGAACTCATTTGACCAGCACGGTGTCGTCCTGCTCCTCTGCACTGAGGAGGCTTGGCTGGCAGGGCAGCGGGGTCAGGCACAAAGCAGTCCATGCCAAATTCAATCCGCTCATGTTCACTGACCGTATTGCAGAGACCGAGATACTTGAGTGTGTAGGCAGAGTGATGCTATTGGTTGTCAGGTAACTGAGGGAAAGCCCACGGCCTCAGGACACTGTGGCAGATCACTGGTCATTTTCGTGGGTTTGATTCTTACAGGGGCTCCGAGCACTAATGCGACCCTTTCACACACGTTATACCAGAATGCAGCTACACAGTATTATTTTGTTTCCTATTCAATTCCGGTCACTAGATCACAGCATTACACTGATGGAAATGTGAAAAAGCCTCTTTGTAAAAACCTTTAAAATGTTTTGTTGCATCCACTTTCCTTCAACTTGCCTTATCTGCTTTTGTTAGTGATTTCCTTAATTTCCCACAATGCCTTTGCTCATTCATTAGTCATTATGCTGAGGGCAAATAAATTGATTACTTCACATTTAAGAAAAAGAAATGCAAACAATTACAAATATACTGTCAGCATTTGAGAGCAGGTTTGACCAATTCACCAGAGCTCTGCAGTAGATGCAAAATGTCTTTTTTCTTGTTTTTTAAGAAGCAAAACACGTGTCATCAAATACCATAGTAGCTGCTTTGGAATGAGTAACAGCGTGTGAGCACCATAGTAGAGCCACAGTAGGTCTTGTTGCAGCAACTCTCGTTTTCTCCATTCATTCCCACTGTCATAATCTCTGTGATTCTTACAGGTGATTATCCCCAGATTTAGACTCATCTCAGGATCTCTTTGTGGCTCAGTGGGATCGGTGCAGTCTACTGGATGTGCTGAGAAGGACAAATACACTAACAGGGCATGCCAGAATGCCTAATAATAGAGGTTGAGTCATGGCTTCCCTCAGTTACTGAGACCTTGTGCTTCTAGCGAAGGCTTAAGTGCTGACCTTGAGCTTAAAGGCCAAGCCAATGTCCTGTACTATACGCAGCTCCTGCTGGACAGTCGCTGTGCAATACAGCACACATCTAATCTGCACAGAGCACAGGTCAGCGCTGGTGTGATGCCTATTTTTAGGTAGGAGAAACGAGCCAATGTGGAGAAGTGAGAACATCAGTTTGAGTTCAGTTTCCTCCTCTTGGATTCTGTTGTTATGTCTGGTTTCATTCAGGTCCTTAACACACACACACGCAGTAGAGGGCCATAAATGTGTCCTGGTTTTCTTCGGTTTACATTTATCCAGTGTTCATTAGTGACTCACAGCTCCTGCAGGTATACAGTCAGAGGGGTACACCACTTTCCAAAGGAAGAGCAGGCCCCAGTCTTTCCAACAGTCCAGCACTCTCCACTGTCTACTTTTCTATTTGTCAATGTGAAATGAATTATGCAACTTTTTTTTTTCTCATTTGCTTATCTTTTTGACTTGTGGGTTCATTTTGTTGTCTGTTGCTCTTTTTGTGCAGTGACATATCAAAAAAGAAAGATGTTTTTCTATGTAAAGGAACAAAGTTTTTTTTTCAATGTGTAAAATCAAGGGTAGAATGTTGAAATATAAGACTAGCAGAAAAAAATATGTTATATTTCCTCCCTTGCCAAAGTGATATGCAAAATTTCATTCATTTACAAAGATTTTTTAACTGCATGTGTAATGGCTAGAATAAGCATGTTTCTATGTTTTCTTCAACAGAATCTTTAAAGAAAGACTTTTTTAGTCCAAACTATGGAGCGAAGCTATTACGTTTTGATGCCAAGTGTGTATATGAGTTATCCAGCTCTTCAGACGGTACAGAGCCAGGCAGACAATACCAACTCAGTGATGTTAAAACTTCCTATCAGTCTCAGCTTCAACTTCCAAAAGATTTTGAAAGCCACCACCACACAGTAAATCATCTTCTTTAAGAAATTTGCACATGAATATATACCTTTATAATCTGTTGTAGAAGATGTTTGATCGGTCTCATAATTTACTGTAAAACACACAGGGTACACAGGAATATAAGCATACAGATTAAATGCTGATGCTATGAGATGTCAGGCGCCACAACATTCCAGGGTTTAGTCCCCAGCACAATGTGTCATTAACCCTCGGCCCACGGCCTCTTTATGGGCTAAATATGATGAAATCCTCTCATGGACGATGACTCGAGTACACTGACAGCTGACTCAGGAAAGAAAACAATGTTGATGTTTTACAGCAATTTTCTCAAGCAAAAATGCTGTCTCTTAAGTGAACACACAAGAATGCTTCACAACATGTCAGCGTAATGTCCATTTACCATCTTACCTTGTACTGTAAAGCCCACCTAAGAAAACTGTCTTCAGGCCTGATTATATACCTGTTGGTGCTATTGAGGTTGGACTCTTATCCAAACACATTGATTCAGATACATTCCCTTGTCTTCAGCACACTACTGCCCCACATACCACAGGTCATGTAGCAACGTAGGTCTCCTTAAAAATCACACTGTTACTCTTGACTGTTATTAACAAAGCCTACAGCAGGTATTGACGACACCCTCATGAAACTCTCCACTAATTTTTCTACTGCCGAATGGTAGCAAACCTGATTCCTCAGGAATGCAGCATCTAATTGAGCTGTTTCAGTCATTAACACAGAGTCCACCGGACATCTCTCTTTATACTACTGCCAACAAGACCTTCTATTCATTTAACAATCTTAGTAATCTCATGATGTGGCCGGATGGTGGGCCTTGAGCAGGTTTTTGAAGCACCACTCTAAAGTGCTTCTTACTTATGACAAAGCCATAACGAAGAGATTTCAAACTTGACTTGGCACATTACTCACGGGCCAAGATAAATTACATTCATATGTAGTCAATTAGGCGCTGATTTTTGCATTTAAATTGAAAATTAGACATCTTGTTTGAAATGAAAAGCTTTTTACTGTTTTTAATTGAATGAGAAAAATGTAAGTTATAAAGCTCCGTTTATCCAGATGTTCAGCTTTAATTTTCATTTCATTCTGAAACCAAACGCTCCCTCCTCCCCCCTCCAGCCCTGTCTGATACTGGTGCTGCTGTCCTGCCGGCTAGATTATAACCATTTCAGGGTTTGGAGAAGGACCTCTCAACCTCTCGCTAATCTGTCATGATATCAATCGTGATTACTTCATCTAATTACACTGAGTGGCAGATACAGGCAGAGCGGAAGTTAAACCACCGTCCGGATTTGACCAAATAGTCCTGTGCGTCTCTTTCACCTCTCTCTCACCGGCTCTGCACCACCTACTGGCTGCAGGGTCGTGGGTGTGAGATTATGACCTGAGACACATTTAGTTTGTGTCTCTAAAAGTCGGTAATTTCCAAATTGAGTTCTAAGTTTCAATTGGAAAAAGGTGGCTCATGAAGAAGTGGGACAGGTCTGCCTCTCACTTTCCCACCTCTCCAAGAAACAACGCTTCATGAGCTCAGACCCGCTCACCTGTCTGCCATGAAGTGTATCTGTAAACCTAGAGAAGCCATGTGTTACGATGAGAGGAGGAAATATGTCAAGGGAGCGGGGGAGCAATGTCACGTTTAGCCAATATTTGGCATCCGACAGTGGTGATCAATATTTAAGGGATCAGAAAAGGGAAATATTTCGATATCTTAGCCCTAAAAAACTTCAGCAGAGCTTCTACTGTGACATCTGTATGGATGTAAAAGCACGGACTGAAAACAGGAAAGATGAAACACACACACACTCAAACGCACTCACGCTTTGTAATCTTCATCTAAAAATCTGTGGTTTGTGACTGCAGGTTTTATGGTGTACCTAACGGACCTTCGCCGAAGGTCCCCTGTATATTTCTGACTGGTGTACTGTATGTAAAGACTGAATAAAACCTTGAATGTTACATCAAGCCTGAACTGGCCTCGTGCCTGCTGATTCATGACCTAAAAACATGTGTTCATGCAATGTGTGTGTGTGTGTGTGTGTGTGTGCGTATGCGTGTGCGAGTGTGTGTGTAGGTTTCTGTACAATGTGATGTGTGTGTATAGAAGACGTGTGTGTGTGTGTGTGTGGCTATGTGAGCATGGGAATGGGGATTTGGAAATAAAAAGATTTCTGTGGTGTAATGAAACTTAACAAAAGTGGCAGCAGTTCATATTGACACAGGTATTTATATACCTGCCTTACAATAATAATGATCTGCAGAGAGCTGCATGCTGCCCAGCTGGTGGGCGTAATGACATTTCTGAACTCAGTAGGTGACAATGAAACCTTTCAGCAGGATTAAAACCTTCAGACCACTGATGAGAGGAGAGGAAGCGTGTGTGTGTTTTTTTGTGTGTGTGTTTGTGTGTGTGTGTGTGTGTGCAGTCCTATTTTCTCTTAAATCCCTCTCTCATTGTTTATGTGCATGCAGCAGTATGTGTGCACACACACAAATGACTGCATATGCATGTGTGCATCATATTACCAAACCTCTGTGTGCTCCGGTGTGTGCATGTTGTGTGAGTGTGTGTGTGTGTACTTGTGTGCGTCCCCGTGCGTGTCCGACCCCCACCGCCCACCTTCCTCAGCAAGGTCACATGGTGGCTGTGCTGGACTGGGATTGAAGGCTTGTTGCCACGGTGATAAGCCAGCCGGTAATATCTCTAAGCACAGCCAGGATTAATCTGCCGACAGATGGCTGGCTGCTCAGCGTCACTTCCTGAAACACACACACACACACACACACACACAGGATTCATATTCACCATCATCATCCTCACTCATCATCATTGTCCTCTTATCCTTTAACATTACCACCACCTTCACTTCCCATGCAATGCAATCACCACACACACACACACACACACACACACACACATAAAGAACTTCATTTTCCTCATCCCCCATTATCGAAGTCATCCACCCCAGCTGCATCATCTAAAGCATTGCTCATCATCTAAATCATGACCATCCTACCACGGCCACCACTCCATTAGCACCACCACCATCTGAAACCCCGCGGCCATTAATGTGAACCTCCTCCAGGGATCAATACACCAGCCAGCGGTTAAATCACCAGTGTGCCTCTGCACGCGGTGGCCTCATTCATCAGCACAGCAGGACATGGTTCATGGCTCAGGGGGTCTGCACCTCATCCACACAAAGAGATGTTGATTTACATTCTTGAGTTTCCATTAGCTCTGAGGTGAGAAAGCTAAAAGCAAAGCACATGTGGAGGGTTGCTGTGAACTTTTAACTGGTATGAAGATAGTAGAGAGTTGATGAAATGAAGGCACCATCCTGTCTTTGTGGCAATTTTTCAGCAAATCTTTGTCCTTAAAAGCTTCTGTTGAGGCTTATCATAAAGCACCTGTGGTCCTGTGTCTTCCTTCAGATTAGTGATGCTACAAAAAAACACGAGTCACCAGACACACGCAGAGGTTCAGTGGGTTCAATGAAGGGAAGAGGAACTAATAGATAATATTAGTCAGTCAATATTAGTAGTTTATGCTGTTTTTGCTTAGTAATAATTATGTGATGATTTATTTGTCGTCACTATCAGAATTTCTTTCAATGACGATCAGTTGTGTGTGTGTGTGTGAAAATGTTGTGAGTTGGGTGTGAAATGACAACTGAGCAAACTCCCAATCCTGATGAAGATCATGACCTCAGCATTCATAATCAGTTCCACATTAGTTCACTCTGCATCCAGCTACATGTGTTTTGATCGATTATACGGTCAGGATTTATGGTCTCTTAAGGCTCTGTTGTTATGTACTTGGAAAAAGAATACATTATTCCTGTATTTCGAAAGGCAACTGGCACCACTTTGTGTTAACTGATACAATGGTCGGTATACTTGTTACCAGTGTGGGGGATGCGTCAGTGATACCTGCGTGACTGAATTTGCACTCGAATGGCAAAGTCACTTAAACTGTAACTCCTCATTCAACTCGTTGTGTATTGCTGTCAATGTAAGTTAGGAAACATAACAGTTGGTATAAGGACAACATTTTGAACTCCAACTAATTAATGGATGAGGTAATCAGCACACACTAGCCTTTCCTGAGCTCCAATGATGAGAGGGTGTGTCCATGTGTCCAGATCTCATTATCACAAGTCAGTTCATTTTAAATGATCCATCAGTGGATTTGTTCACAGAGGCAAAGGAAAACTGATCTCATCGATCTCCTCAGAAGGTGTTAGATGTCCTGTTTGACACTGCAGGAGGCTTATTGTTGACTGTCGTTAGATCAGATGAATGAAGTTTCATGCACTGTTTACAGTGACAACGACCTCAAGAGAGGCAGCTGAAAGGCAGCTGAAAGGAACTGGTTTCAAATCTGCAGCCAGACAACAGCTGGATTATTGTGTCTGAAATATCTAGCAGCCACTTCCTACACACTTACTGAACTCCAGCGAGTGCTTCTGTCTCTGTGTCTTTTATTTAAATGAGCAGCATGCTTCTCTAGTGCTGAACTCAGCCCCTGGCCCTCGAACCACTGCTGTACATGACGTGACAGGGCTGTGGGCAAAGTAAGGAGGCAAGAGAGTCATTACAATAACCATGAACCCATATGTGACACTGATAAAAACTGCATGAGAAAGGAGGGAGGGGATGACAAGAATCAAGGAGTAAATAAGAACTGAGGGGAGCAAAGAGGAGGATTGGTAGAGAGGGAGGAAGCCGAGAGGCCATACTGTTAATGATGGAAAGAGAGGGGGAAATGAGAGCAGAGAAGGGGGCTTGAGGAGGAGAGAAACAAGAATGGCCTCGAGCGATGTTTAGCAGGGAACGGGGATAGAAGAGAAATGCAAAGACCAAGGATAGAGCCTGGAGGAGAGGGGAAGGAGAGGAAGCACAGTGCAAGACAGGGAGGAGAAGGAGACATAAGATGGATGGAAAATGAAGAAATTTAGAGGAGAGAGGAAAGTGAAACAGGCTGCCAAAAAACAGAGGGTGTGCTGAGGAAAATGAAGCATGGGGAGGAAAAGAGGGTGATGGGGAGAGGAATGGAGGGCCACTGCAGCCACAGAGCTGGAGTAAGAGAACATGGGAACATGCTGGCTGTTCTGCCTGGCTGCATCTGCTCTGTCTTCAGGGAGAGCAGCTGAGGAGGAGGAGGAGGCGGAGGAGAGGAAGAGGGAGAGGAGGGGAAGTGGGGCTTGCTTTAGGACTGAATACAGAGCAGATATGGAAAGGGAAAGAGTTTAGGGAGGGAGAGGGAGATTTCTGAGGGGTTGTAGGGGAGAAAAATGGGGCAAGAGGCGAAGAAATGCTTCATTGAGGATGATGAACTGGCTGTCAAGTTGTTAAAACACAAGTGGCCCTCTGAGAATTAAGAGGGTGAGCAGAGAGAGACAAATGGACAAGGACTGGGAGGGAAAGGAGCACTATGACAGTTGAACTATAATGGAAAGAAAGATAGCGGAAAGAAAAGGCGAAGTGGAAAGAGTAAAAAGAAAATGAAAGAGGATGAAGAGTGAAATGGGAGCAGAGATGCAGGAGGCTGTTAAAGAAAGACTGAGCAGTAAGACAGTGAAAAAGACAAAGTAAGGAGGACAGTAAATCACGAGAAGACGAAGAAAAAATAAGGAGAAGGGGGGGAATTGTGTCAGAGTGATTGTGAGACGGCGAGGCAGTAGCTCTGGGCAGGGTGAGAGGAAGTGATGCGTACGCTAACAGGAAGGAGCAGATCTCGGCAGCACGCGCCAATCAAACACCAGTCCTCCCAGGCGCCCTGCTTGACCGCCAGCACGCACACACGACCAACACGTGCACACACACGCAGAAATAATGAAGCAACGGGGGGGATCCTGGAACCGCTTTGTACACACTGAAACATCCAACACACACACACACACACACACACACACACACACACACACATTAAACTGATATGTACCACACACAGTACCAGTGATAGGGCTGGAAATGTTAACACTACCTCTTTTTGAAAATATGTTCTTAAATTATTGAGGAGAGGAAGTTACACTTTGGGAGAGTCAGATTTGTTTTTGTAATGCAGTGGTACTGAACCAGTTTTTGAAATGTGCTTAAAAATAAAAATCATTACAAAGCCAGTGAACAAAGAAGAACAGCATCAAACACTGCTGAGCTAACATTTATATTTTAAGAATAGGTTACAGTGCTGTTTTTATTTACAGTAGCTCGGCCTCATTTCTCTGTAGGAGTTCACTTTTTCAAAACTCATTTTAGCAACATGCAGCTGCAGTACAAAACAGGTGATCAATCAATCTATCTATCTATTTATCTATTTATCTATCTATCTATGTATCTATCTATCTATCTATCTATCTATCTATCTATCTATCTATCTATCTATCTATCTATCTATCTATCTATCTATCTATTTATCTATTTATCTATGTATCTATGTATCTATCTATCTATCTATCTATCTATCTATCTATTTATCTATCTATCTATCTATCTATCTATCTATCTATCTATCTATCTATCTATTTATCTATGTATCTATGTATCTATGTATCTATCTATCTATCTATCTATCTATCTATCTATGTATCTATCTATCTATCTATCTATCTATCTATCTATCTATCTATCTACCTATCTATCTATCTATCTATCATCTATCTATCTATCTATCTATCTATTTATCTTTCTATTCAGCACAAAACCATTTCAACTAAAATCAGGTCACTTCAGTTCACTCAGTTTATGTCACAGAGCTGAATCAGAGATGTTGCAACAAGCTTCAGTAAGCGTTTTTAACACAAAACAAAACCCTACATGTTCACTACACTGACTTGTAGAGTTCCAGAAGTGACTCCATCCTGGGATGGGCTGTAAACATCTCTGTGCCTCGGCAATTGCAGAAAACTGTTTTTCTGACACTAGAGCCAGCATCCTCCCCAGCTCTATCATTAGTTGCACTGTTAAAAAAAACCATGAATAAGATGAATATTAACTATTTCACACCCTCACACAACTAAACTCCAGGTGATCACTGTTATGTTACCTGCTCATACAGCAGAAATAGCGTTCAGCCTATAATCTGGTTCACCCTACAGGTTTCAGTGACTCCGGCTCATCAGACCTCTGTTCAGGATGATGGCAACACCTTATATGAGGACAGTGTGTAGTCCATGTTCAGACAGAACAGACGAGACAGTAAATTAATTTAATGTGGAAAATAAAATGCCATGGCTTTTTGACATGTCCAAGCAGGGAGGAGCACGGTGTAATTAATAACGTTAATGAAGGCTGCATTCCATTTAGCTGAGCAAGGTCCATTGTACATGCTGGTGCACTGGAAGGCCTCCATGGGACACTAAATGGAAGTGGTTCCCCCTGTTTCTCCTGTTGTGACAAATCTAAATGTCCACTGTGAAAAAGGATTTACTGTGTCCAATACATCCTGCATATAAGGTGTTTCATTCACAAAATGGGACACACACGCACATACATACATGCACTGAGTGCTTCACATGAAACACACAAATGACCATACAAATATATTAAAAACATATTACTACATAGATAATAGATTGGATAATATGAAATGGGAGATAAAACTCATTGAAAATAAAACTAATAATAAAATAAGATTAAAACATGCAAAAAAAAATAGAATTCACAGAAGCACAAAATCATGTAAAATACAGTTTTTTAAAAGAAGGGCAGGAGTGCATAGTGCAAAGAAAAGTGGAGGCTAAAGTGAATAGCTTAGTTTTAAACATACTTAGTGAGCTTGCCTCCCTTATATCTACAGGTGGTGTGTTCCATAGTTTGGGGACAGGTTGACAAAGTCTGCATTCCTGATTTAGCTAAAGAGAAAGCTGTTCCTTGGAGCCTCCAATAAACCAGCAACAGGCTTTGTTTTTGCAGAGAAGGACCGTAGTTAGCAGCCGAGCTCTGTGTTTTTTTTAGTTTGGGAGGCCACTAAAAAGTGGTATGTAAAGAGCATAGTGCACTTACTTCTTTAAAGTCCCCACATTCACACTTTGAATGAGTGGTTTAAAAATGAAGACAACATGTGACACAAAGACCAACATCACAGCACCTGAACGGTTAACAAAGGCAAGCTCAGCACGGTATTTCATATCATGTATACATAATAATGTAATCATGTCATGCTCAGAAAAACATACAGGCAGTTACTAACATTTTATTATGTATGGAGGATGTGATAGCAAAGAATCTGTTGGAGGCCAAAGAATAAACTAAAGGAAGTTTGTGCAGACAGTTTATAATTTAATAATTTGTGGTGAAATAACAAGAAAAATCATTTCCATAAACAGTCGTAAAAATCACTCAGCGATACACAGCATGTTTATCACGGACCAGGAGCCAACTGTAAACAGAACAATGTGCCAGGACCCATGATGCTATTTAAACATTGTATACGGGACCTTCTGTTCTCACATGGGAGCCTCGTGACTGTAATACCTGATATATTCATTCATGTTTTTAATTTTCACTATTCATTTGTAGATGGACTCAGAATCAGAATTATATTTATTGTCAAGTAAGTTTGCAAGGAATTTAAATTAGTACATGGCTGAATATTCATCAGAAATATAAATATAAAATAGAACAAAATAAACTGAGATAATTACAATACAGATTATGAGAGAAAATATAAAAAATTTACTTATATCCATCCAACCATCCATTATCTTCTGCTCATCTGGGGTCGGGTCATGGTGGCAACAGGTCAAGGCAGGTTCTCCAGATGCCCTTCTCCTGAGCAACACTTTCCAGCTCCTCCCCAAGGCGTTCCCAGGCCAGATGAGATATAATCCCTCCAGTGAGTTCTGGGTCTGCCCCGGGGTCTCCTCCTGGTGGGACGTACCCGGTAAACCTCCAAAGGGAGGCGCCCAGGAAGCATCCTGACCAGATGCCTGAACCACCTCAAGGAGCAGCAGCTCTACTCCAACTCCCAGATGTCCGAGCTCCTCACGGACCAGTACAGCACCTGCATTACTGCTGACGCTGCGCCAGTCCGTCTGTCCATCTGACGGGCCATTTCACCCTCACTCATGAACAAGATGCCAAGATACTTCAACTCCCCCACCTGGATCAGCAACTCACTCTCAATCCACCGTTTTCCGGCAGAGAACCGTGGCCTCAGACAGACTTAGAGGTGCTGACTCTCATCCTGACACATGCTGAAGGCCGTGATCTGAGGAAGCCAACAAAACCACATCATCCGCAAAAAACAGAGACAGTTTTTAAAAATGGAAGAGCTAGATGAAGCAATAAGAGGTGCCTATACAACCATCGGCCCAATATATTCAGAGATAAGTCAAATATTGACTCAGAAATTGCTCCAGTGAAAATATAATGAGCAGAACGAAACATTAAATTGTATATGAAAGTAGACATTTTGAGTGCTTATCTTATTAAACCCTTTCATGTGACCTTCATGTTGTTATATAGGCTTCAAATGGCAGGTTGTGATGCACTGCACAAATATGGCATATTCAACCTGACATGCCCTTTAAAGCAGCCTGACTGTAAATGTCTCCAGCAGGCTCTTTGACTCCATACTGTTGAAGTCATGAATATGAATACATTCCTTTGAGTTATGAGCTTTTTCTGACCTTTTCTTAGAAACAGAAATTACACCACACTGCTTTAAAACACTGGATATTTGATTTTAGACCTGATTTTTATTGTTCTGTTTTATTGTACTGATGTAGAGAGAAAAATTTGTTACGCACTCCAACTTAAAAAAGTGTCTCAATGAATTATTGGCCCTCTCTGGTCCCCGTCTGTCTGCCTGTAGAGGGCTACACACAATTCATAACTAATCAATCTAAATCTGTTAAGTTAAGAAAAGACATTTTCTTTTAATAGACTTTTGCAGGGCCTTTGATCTCTTTTCCTCACACCATCGGTCGTGTTTCCGTATTCACACTAAGAGTTCACGTGTACGCCCCTCTCTTGTGATATTCATGATTTTGAAAGTGGAAATCTTTCTGAAAGCTCTGAGTTCACCAGTTGTGACGTGTTGTTTACATTTTCAGAATGGCAGAGGCCATGGAAGTTAATTATTTGGTGCATGGTGAGTTAATGTATTGTAATTTTGGTCTTTTTTTGTAATGTTATGTCTGAGGACCTGCATTAATGTGGTACCGAGTGAAGGAAACCACAGGCAGGCAGGCAGGCAGAGATCAGACAAACAATACAGTGAGGGTAGGGCAAAATAGAGGAAAGAAGACAAACTGGCACAGAAGGAAGGGAAGACAAACTAAATGTGCAGGTGAGGTTAAGAGACACAAGTGGAAACAATCACCAGTGAGGAAGTGAAGACTGAAACGAGGGGAAGGTGAGTAACAAAATAAAACAGGAAGTGATTACATGAAAAGATGTTAACTAGGGAACAGAGCAGGACGTGACAAGCGTTACATTACTCACTCAACAGCTAGCCATTTAGTTATAAGTAATGAACGCAAACTGTAAAAGCTGCATGTTACAGCGTCAAGTGTCCGTGTTGCCTAACAGCGTTGCCAAACAAGGGGATTCTCACAATGTAACCACTTGAACGCCAAGCGGATGTACACATGAATACCCATGTTGTAACTATGAGTTCCATTTGAAGGCAGCAGCCGTTACTGGAGGAGTATTTACAGCACAAGGTAGAGTGCTGCATGTCGGCAACTGATGTCTTGATATCTTATTTTTTGTCATCACAGTGAAATCCAGGATAACGTCAAAGCGCATGTTTTCTAAATGATGTCCCAGTGCTTCCTTACATAATGAGCAGGAGCAGAGGGACAGTGGACATTAGACAGGAGCTCTTTTCAAGGCTTCTGGACTGTGTCTGCAGAGTGCTCACACAGAGACCAAGGTGGGCTGACTTTGACTAGCACACGTATACAAGTGCACACACAGACATGCACATCTATGCACAATCACATGTGCATGCGCCCATCCCTGTCCTCCCTTAACTTTTAACCCTCCTCCTCCTGACATACACAAACCACAGAGATCCACCATCCATCTACATGACACACTCTCCTTATATAATCCGCACCACTACAGATCATTACAGGGGCTTTAAAGCTCCAATCTGTCACTTTAACAGCATCTCGAGACCCTGCCACTTTGTTTAGGGTAAGCTGACGGATGTGCCACCGGCTAAAGATCTTGGAAGCTGATGCTGCGGAACGTGCCAGGAAAGTTGCTGTCATGGCGTTACTCATACAGTGCTGAGACATGACGATGACGAGAAAGAAGAAAACACAAAAAGATGGAGGGTCATCGCTCAGCAGAGGACCTTTTAGATACTACTTCTCATCAGAACACAGAACTTTGGTTTTGTGTTGATTTTGATGGACCCTGTGGACAAAGGCGGTAGTGTTTCTGGAAGGAAAACTGCATTTGAGCACCTCAGAAACTTCAATCTTCTCATTTAACTCTCTGAAGAGGAGTGAATAGATGTGTTTATCAAATTGCAAACTATCCCATTTAACCTTCATAATAAAATGGATAAAAGCTTCCCAGCAGCTATGTGTAATCACATACAGCTGCTACATAGCTGTAACTGACTCTTACTGAGGATTGTACATAATCCATTCAGATATTTTTGTCAACGGTTGGTGGTTAAATGGTAGGTAGTCATTGTGTTTGTCTGCTGAACTAAATGTTTTGTTCTGAAAATCTGCTCATACTGTGAGGATACTAGCTGTCACTTTGCCTCTCTGTAAGTCAGTTACTCTGCCGCCGCATCAGCGGTTAGTCATCTGACTTTGGATGTAGCTATAAGCCAAAGCCCCATCAATAATTCTTCCCCTTTAGGGTGATAGAAGTAAGACTGGATAGTCAGGCAGATGAGTCAGCTGCCTGTTCGACAGGAAAAAGCAGAATGTCAGGAAGAACTGGGAGAACCATTAATGAGGTTTCTGTGGGGTTGACCTGAACTCTGAGCTGAAGCTGAAAAGAGTCCACGTAGATTACTCATCTGTCATTACACATGGTCACATCCAAATGTTAGCTAAACACGAAGGGGGGCACTTGAATAAAGCGACACTGTAAACATACAGAAGTCATTGTGAACGTAACAAAAAGGACTAATATATAACAGATAATGTAACGTGTGGCAGGAATAAGTGACTGCCTTTCACAGTGCAGTCTGCTCCAGCATATGCTGGCCTTCCAGCCTCCTCTGAATCACCAGGACTCTCTGCAAGCCATCAGCAAGGACAGAGCAACAGCACAGTCTGACTCCACTGTCACTCACAAGTGTACACCTTCAGCCTGTGTGTGCGCAGTCAGCAGATGGTGTCTGTGTGTGTGTGTGTGTGAGAGAGAGAGAGAGAGAGAGAGAGACAGACAGAGAGGTAGTTTATATGCATGGGTGCGTACACGAACATGTTCTGTCATCTGTCTGTCTCTGTGCTAATGTTGCCACATGATAATAACATTGTTTTATTATGAATATTTTACACATTCACATTACATGGCAACAACAAATATCCTCTCGTCATGTTTTATTAACAAAAGTGGGGTTTGTAGAATTCAGCCAGGTTCATTTTGAAGTCAGTGTTTGACACCAGAAGATTTATGAATCAGCTGTGGGGTTGTGGACAGCACAGGCTCTCTTGGCTTATGTTCTTCTAACTGTTTAGACTCTATGAACACTCAGTAGACAAGCATGGGGGAAAAATGAGCGTCTGGCAACAATAACATAAGATTAGATTAGATGAATATGATTTTGCTGATAGTGACGAGTTGCACTATTAATGAGGATGGCAGTGCCACTGAAGAAAAGTCAATACCACAGGCTCCTTGTGTAATTTATGATGTAGTTTCAAATCCAAGGCCTGATGTACACCATGAAATTAACCCACACATGTATGTTCATGTACAAAACACCCAACCAGAGAATAGGCTTCCTTTGAGAAAAAGCAATTTCCTCTATTATGTAAATGCATTTAGAGGAGGCAAACATCATTTTGAATCAGTGGGGGAGAGTGATTTTTCCTCTTTTCCTTCCCTCTACACACACGCACGCACACACACACATACACACACACGCACACACGCACACACACACACACACACACACACACACACACACACACACACACACACACAGTCACTCTCACATAAACACAGGAAACTAGTTTAGAGCAAAAAGCACAAGCTGTCTGAATGAAAAAAGCACCTTTTATCGCTTTCATTCTGGTTTCTATATGATGTTAGGTTGTTTTATTTTTTTTATTTATTGGATATATATATTTATTGCATTTATTGCCTTTGATTGCTGTTATACCACAAAAACAGAATATGAGGTCACAACCTCATATTCTGTTTTTCTATGTATTTGCTTTATACATAGATCCTTGCATATCTTAAATTCATTGTTGTATATTTTTCCTTAATGTATGTCTTTCTGTAATGCAAGCAAAGAATTTCACAGGAATGTATCTTGAAACTTTATATTTTAGACTCAGTATGCCAGTGTCATATCTCACCACAGAAGAGATAAGGAGAATAAAGGCCAGTCACTCCAAATGTGAGCCAGGCTGCTTAATACGCTTTGTAGAAATCTTTGTTTAGCATCTATCAAAAGTCGAGTACACACAGCTCTGTACACTAGATCCTGCAGGAGGGGACGAGATGAGACACCAGTAGGAACCAATTATATATTCACAAACGCATTTTGCCTCCGAAAATACATCCTAATGTAACAGTAATGTGATAATAACAAGGATACAGTATATAAATATGATTCTATTTCGTAACTTGTGAGGTCATAAAGACTTTTGTAAAATGACCAGAAGGTCTGCGGTGGCCCACTACAGCTACTCCCACAAAATGCCCACAACCAATAACAATAGCTTCCTCCGGCCTGTTCTGCTCCCGGATGCCCTCCCAGGATCCTGCCCTCTGGTCCCCCCACCCCTCCACCGGGCATACTGGCCTGGGGCAGGAGGTCATTTCCAAACCCCACAAGACTAAAATCATCCACATCCTCCATTTTCACCATTACTATTACGTATTCTCATTGCTATTTTTTCCTCCTCTCTTTTCATTGCTCATTAGCCATCCCCATTACAAGTATGAGGACACTGGCATCATCTGCCAGCAACATCATCTGTCCTACATGTACACCTCAATAATACAAAAACTGAACCAACCAAAAGTATGGGACCATTATGCTCTCATATTTTACAAATAGAAGAAAAACAAGGACCGTGACGTCGCCCGGTATGGCGCAGCCGGGGCCCCCCCCCGGAGCCAGGCCCGGGGTTGGGGCTCGCATGCGAGCGCCTGGTGGCCGGGCCTTTGCCCACGGGGCCCGGCCGGGCCCAGCCCGAATGGACGACGTGGGTTCGACCTCCTGTGGGCCCACCACCCGCAGAGGGAGTCATAGGGGTCGGGTGCTATGTGGCACGGGTGGCGGTCGAGGCGGAGTGCGCCGATGGCCTGGGCCTCGGAGACAGCCTCTGGCTGTAGGGACATGGAATGTCACCTCGCTGGGGGGGAAGGAGACGGAGCTTGTGCGGGAGGTTGAGAGGTACCGGCTAGATATAGTCGGGCTCACCTCCACTCACAGCTTGGGCTCTGGAACCCAGCTCCTCGAGAGGGGCTGGACTCTCCATTTCTCTGGCGTTGCCCGCGGTGTGCGGCGGCGGGCTGGTGTGGGCTTGCTTATAGCCCCACAGCTCAGCCGCCATGTGTTGGAGTTTACCCCGGTGAACGAGAGGGTCGCGTCCCTCCAGGTCTCTCACTGTGGTTTCGGCCTATGGGCCGAACAGCAGTGCAGAGTACCCGGCCTTCTTGGAGTCCCTGGGAGGGGTGCTGGATGGTGCGCCGACTGGGGACTCCATTGTTCTACTGGGGGACTTCAACACCCACGTGGGCAGCGACAGTGAGACCTGGAGAGCCGTGATTGGGAGGAACGGCCTCCCCGATCTGAACCCGAGTGGTGTTCTGTTGTTGGACTTCTGTGCTAGTCACAGATTGTCCATAACGAACACCATGTTCGAACACAAGGGTGTCCATCGGTGCACGTGGCAACAGGACGTCCTAGGCCGGAGGTCGATGATCGACTTCGTTGTCGTGTCCGTGTGTTCTGGACACTCAGGTGAAGAGAGGGGCTGAGCTGTCAACTGAACACCACCTGGTGGTGAGTTGGATCCACTGGCAGGGGAGGAAGCCGGAGAGACTCGGCAGGCCCAAGCGTATCGTGAGGGTCTGTTGGGAACGTCTGGCGGAACCCGCTGTCGCTGCGGTTTTCAACTCCCACCTCCAGGAGAGCTTCTCACAGATCCCGGGGGAGGCTGGAGATATTGAGTCCGAGTGGACCATGTTCTCCACCTCCATTGTCGGCGTGGCCGCTCGGAGCTGTGGCCGTAAGGTCTCTGGTGCCTGTCGTGGCGGCAATCCCCGAACCCGGTGGTGGACACTGGAAGTAAGGGATGCCGTCAAGCTGAAGAAGGAGTCCTACCGGGCCTTATTGGCTCGTGAAACTCCTGAGGCAGCTGACAGGTACCGGCAGGCCAAGCGTGCTGCAGCCCGGGCGGTTGTGGAGGCAAAAACTCGGGCCTGGGAGGAATTCGGGGAGGCCATGGAGGAGGACTACCGGTCGGCCTTGAGGAAATTCTGGCAAACCATCCGGCACCTCAGGAATCCCACCGCCAGGTCTTCCATTGAGGAGGCAGAGGCTGGGGATTCAGAAGTGGACTCGTTCATCACCCAAGCCGAAGTCGCCGAGGTGGTCAGAAAGCTCCTCGGTGGCAGGGCACCAGGGGTGGACGAGATCCGCCCTGAATACCTCAAGTCTCTGGATGTACAGGGACTGTCTTGGTTGACACGTCTCTGTAACATCGCCTGGCGGTCGGGGACAGTGCCTCTGGAATGGCAGACCGGGGTGGTGGTCCCTCTTTTTAAGAAGGGGGACCGGAGGATGTGTTCCAACTATAGGGGGATCACACTCCTCAGCCTCCCCGGGAAAGTTTATTCCAGGGTACTGGAGAGGAGGATACGGCCGATAGTCGAACCTCGGATTCAGGAGGAACAATGCGGGTTCCGTCCCGGTCGCGGAACACTGGACCAGCTCCACACTCTCCATCGGGTGCTCGAGGGTTCATGGGAGTTTGCCCAACCTGTCCACATGTGCTTTGTGGACTTGGAGAAGGCATTCGACCGTGTCCCTCGTGGCATCTTGTGGGGGGTGCTTCGGGAGTATGGGGTCCGGGGCCCTTTGCTAAGGGCTGTCCGGTCCCTGTACGACCGGAGTAGGAGTCTGGTTCGCATTGCCGGCAGTAAGTCAGACCTGTTCCCGGTGCATGTTGGACTCCGGCAGGGCTGCCCTTTGTCACCGGTTCTGTTCATTATTTTTATGGACAGAATTTCTAGGTGCAGCCAGGGGCCGGAGGGGGTCCGGTTTGGGGACCGCATGATAGCATCTCTGCTTTTTGCGGATGATGTTGTCATGTTGGCTTCTTCGGGCCGAGACCTCCAGTGTGCACTGGGGCGGTTTGCAGCCGAGTGCGAAACGGCTGGGATGAGAATCAGCACCTCCAAGTCCAAGGCCATGGTTCTCGACCGGAAAAAGGTGGTTTGCCATCTTTGTCGGTGGAGAGTCCTTGCCTCAAGTGGAGGAGTTCAAGTATCTCGGGGTCTTGTTCACGAGTGGGGGAAGGATGGAGTGTGAGATCGACAGGCGGATCGGTGCAGCGTCTGCAATAATGCGGTCGCTGTATCGGTCCATCGTGGTGAAGAGGGAGCTGAGCCAAAAGGCAAAGCTCTCGATTTACCAGTTGATCTACGTTCCTACCCTCACCTATGGTCATGAACTTTGGGTCATGACTGAAAGAACAAGATCTCGGATACAAGCGGCCGAAATGAGTTTCCTCCGCAGGGTGGCCGGACTCACCCTTAGAGATAGGGTGAGGAGTTCGACCATCCGGGAGGGGCTCGGAGTAGAGCCGCTGCTCCTCCACATCGAGAGGAGCCAGCTAAGGTGGCTCGGGCATCTGTTTCGGATGCCTCCTGGACGCCTCCCTGGGGAGGTTTTCCGGGCATGTCCCACCGGAAGGAGGCCCCGGGGAAGACCCAGGACACGCTGGAGGGACTACGTCTCTCGGCTGGCTTGGGAACGCCTTGGGGTCCCACTGGATGAGCTGGAGGAGGTGTCTGGGGCCCGGGAAGTTTGGGCGTCTCTGCTAAAACTGCTGCCCCTTCGACCCGACCCCGGATAAGCGGTTGAAAATGGATGGATGGATGGATGGATTTTACAAAGCGTACTTTTTAATGGTTTTTCAACATGAATAGGGGCCCTCATCCTCTCCTTTTTTCTCTTGCTCCATCTTTCAGTAAACATGTATGAAAACAGGTTGTTTAGATTTTTCTCCCTTTGTGATGTCATAAAAAGATCTGTTGATCATGTGACCTCCTCCAGCCCTCCTGCAGGCTGACTGTCCCACTGAAAACCTCCTGAAACCACCTCACTGTCTGTAGTTGGCTTCTCCTCAACAACAGATTGTTCTGTTCTAAAATGGAGCGTGAAGACAGAGGCTGAAAACAGCTGCACCGGCCATTCTGCTGTAAGAAAAGTAATGTGCTTAGTGAACATTAAATCATGTACAAGTATTTCAGAAGGACCTCCAAATATGAAGTATTTGTCAAGTACATATAGTCAAGTATGAATCTGAAAATGAGCAGAATGTGGGACTTATAAATCTAAAATGTTGACTTGTCTGACTGTCCTAGTGAGAAAACAGGTGAGAAGCAGGTGGTTGACTTCAGAAACCATAAAAACTGGAGTAAAGGAGTAAGGAAGAGATAATGATAATGCAGAAATAGAACGAGAAGGACGGATGGAGGTGACAGAGGATCCTGAAGTACAGTTGGAGAGAATGAAGATGAAGATGAGTTGAAAGGCTGACGGCTGCAATATGCGCTTCTTCCGTTCTGCTGTCAGATAGGGATGGCATGGAAATTATGGCTGAGCACATATTAAGTATGAGTCCCGTTAATTAGCTTTCAACCTTGGTGCTTCAACAAGATGAAGCGAGCTCTGATGGCATGCGAGAGGCGGGCCGAAGCTGTGGAGGAAGGGAAAAAGAAGGAAGGAGATTTTAAATGTGTAGGGACAGGCACAGTTTTGTGTTGTTACTCAGAACAAAAGTCCTGAATTTCAAATGACCCCGACTAGAGTGATATGAAAGCACAAGAGGGGGGGAAGCAGATGAGTAAGGCTGAGCTGCATGGATGGATGGGTGCATGGATGGGTGAAGGGTGAAAGAGGAAAATGAACATTATGGATATGTCAGGGGGAATAAATGAGCAGAAAGGACAATGATGAAACTGCGAGGGAAGGGTATGAAGGACAAAGACGAACGGATAGATAAGGATATTGGGAAATGGGAGATGGCAGAGAGCGAGTGTCATCTGTGAGGAGTGACTTTGTTTACACTGCTGTCTGTTTGCGTGGGCCCATTCATATCCTACAACCATCTTTAGGAGTAATGTTGTGATGCTTTTATGTCACATGATCTGAAAACATTAATTTGATGTGTGGAGCTCAGTCAGCAGCTATATAGTGAATACATTCCTTCCTCCCAATGGTCTGTCTCTCTGCATTAACAAGCACACACACACACACACAGAGCAGCTTCCCTTTCCTTCACAACACACTCAAATATACCTACTGATTATTACGTAAAGCACTGGTTAATTACTTGTACTGATTTCTTAGCCTTTAAGATTAAACATGTAAATGAGCCATCTGTTTCATAAAAACATAGTTTGTTCAGTGGGAGGGTTTATTGTTGCAGAGTGGCTGAAACTGACTTTAAGAGTAACAAGAGTAAGCTGCACCAGCGTCGACTACCTATTTTAAGCCTAAACAGTCAGACACTCTGCCCACAGGGTAGAACTAACAGCTGTGTCTCAGATCACTTCCAAGTTCACTCGACAGAGAATCACTTTATAGTGAACTGCATTTTGGGAGGTAATTCTGCATTCATGCAAATCAACCATGGAGTCTTGCCAAGTTTTTTTAGCAGCATTTTATTTCAGCCACCATTTGAAGCCGCAAACCAACAGTATATACTGTGGCAATGTGCAGATCAGCTCTGAAATGGTCCAAATCCACATGTATGCATAAGTGATGTCTTCACATAGCTCAGTAGACTTCAGATAATTGTCCTCACAAATTATTTAGTCTCTGCATGGCGCTTCCATGTTGCATTAGATTTCTAAATAATCTGGACAAGGCAAAGCACCAAGAAAGACCAACACGGTTAGAGTTTAGCTGGTGAAAACAGTTAGCAGCTTAAAGAGCCAGATACTTCCCTCAAACAGAGATAAAAGGAGAGAGAATATTACATTCATCAGTTGGGCAGAAACGTGACTCCAAATGAATGCTAACGTTGCTCTTTTACCAACTTTATAAGCTGATGATATCAGTCAGTGTTGTGTTCACAGCTTCTTTCATTGCTCCCAAGTGGTGAAAAACAACCAACGAATGCAGGTTTAACAAGTCAGACCAAACAAACGGTATATACCTTATGTGTACTGTTAATATGAGATGTGTTCTGTAACTGCCACAAGTGATGGCTTTGCATCCTCGTTGCCATGTTGTTTTCATGTCTGTAGTTCTTTTAACATGTGATGCTTGGCTTTCAGAAAAACTGACTTGGGAATGATGTGATCCAGATGCTCGCGGTTACCATCTGTCAGACATGACATAAAGGAGGCACAGCATGGCTGAACACAGTCACACTGATTTATTGATGATACTGACGTCACATCATCAAACAAATTACCTCAGATTTAGAGAAAATCAAATAAGTAACCATCAAACGAGTAATATTTGATGCTGTAAAGCTACATTTAGCTCCCAGGGGGCTCTTCACAGAGCTGGTAAAGCATAGAAAACACAGCTGCAGCTAATAAACTTAATTACTTCAATACTTTAATCGAACATCGACAGTAGTCAGCATTATTGTCAGTGTTCCCTAATTGGCACATCCCACTGAAATTCATTTTCTTAACTGCAGCTGCGTCTGCTCTGCTGTGACAGTGTGAAAAGGGTCTGTGAGCGTGGGGAAGTCACATCAGTGTTATTTATAAATCCTAAAGTCACAAGTTTGTCTCAGAGGACTTTTATTGATGTCACTTCCAGTCAGTGAGAAAAGATCTTGCTGCCATTTACAGCCTGTTTTGGGAATCTTCTACATCACAGCTTGAGATGAATGAGACACATCCAAGCAGCCCCAGATAGTCACTGCCAGACTGACTATGGCTGCACGATGACAAGCAGAGCTGGTCATGTGGGGGTAAAATACAACAGCACCAAAGCATCAAATTATGACTTCAAATCTAAACTTCAATTAATATGCAATATATATTTATAAAACCAGCCTTTGGAGGGAATGTGAGTCTCAAAAGTGTCATAATGAATATGTTACTACATGTGACAAGTGTTCTGTGAACCGCTGCTGAGACTCGAGGTTACTGCCAGTTTAATCTACAAAAACACATGCATGTGCTTACTAAAACTTTATTTGATCTCAACATTAAAATGATTTCGTGATAATCTTCAGCCAAATTGTCAGACTTTTATGGGGCAGACGGCTGAATCAATCAGTATTTTAGACGGGGGTTTGGCTCAGCTTCATCAGACGTCCCGCTGTGTGTCTGTCTGTGGCAGGAGGATGCAATCAGCTTATCACCTGAAAGAGCAAAAGGTCCTGATATGGGGGGTTATGGTGGGAGACAGAAAGATTGGTAGATTATGTAAGAACTGAACAATCTACTGCTCATGTTACTGGGAGCTGGTGTTAGTGAAGAGAAAACAATGGTGGACAATGAGGAGGTCATATGACCTCATATGATCCCCTTATGGCATCATGTAGAGAGCAGAAACTACACAGCATGTTTTCACACACACTTACTGACAGATGGAGCAGGAGAAAAAGGAGAGGATGGTGTCTTCTCAGAATCTGAAGGTCTCTTGACACACTGGGGACACATTTATGTTGAAAACGTAAAAAGTACATTTTAGTATGGAAATATGGAACATTTAAAGTAGAAAATGTAATAAACATTGAATAAAAATAAATTAAGAAAACCGTAACACTAAAACTGTGTGACATGAGAATTACTGATATGAGGGCAGACACACTTGGGAGGAAGTTGGGCTGCTCTGAGAGGTTATTTAATCATAGTTTGCCTGGTTGACATGCAGCCCAGAATCCATTATCAGCGTAATGAAGCTACAGTGGTGTAAAAAGACAGGCGCTGATTGATGACACCATGAAGGAACAGCCTCAGTATGAACATGTTATTAGTTATTCATGATTTGCAGCTCGCTCATGGAGTCATTTTGAATCATCTGTCTCCTTTTTCCTTTCTGCTCTCTTTTTCCTTTTTTGACGTGTATTTACACATGAGTGTGTGCTTCTTACGCACCACAGGCTCAACTCAATATTCTGCTGACAAAGAAACAGAGAGGGAGAGATTAGGGATTGGCGTGGACGTAAACGAGTGAGCTAAATTTATACATTAAAAAAATGTGCTGTTATGGGACGAGGTTACAGAGTGAGTGCGAGGGGGGATAAGATAAAGACTATGAACAAGAACAAAAAGATGGAAAAAGAATGAAAGAATGGGAAAGAATGGGAGTGGGAATAGAAAATTGTGGCAGGGCAAAAAATGCATTAACCCTAATTTAACTCCATCTCTTTATAGCCTTAATACATTCATTATTTTCATTATTATTTCTGTGTGCAGTGAATGAACGTGCCACGCAGTCCATTTGGCATCTAATCTAATTCATACAGGCTTGTATTTACCTCAGTTGACTCCTTAAAATAACGCAGAACATACACAACAGAAGGCCCATTGTTGTGAAAGGAGGAGTCATTCAGAAGTTCCACAACAGATCAGTCACGTCAAGCAGACGTTTTGAGGTTAGAATCAGTTTAGAGCTTACATCTGATGTATCATGGCTCGTGTAGCTGTAGCTGCAGAAAAACCCTTTTATTTCTTTTGCATTATTCATCTGCCGCTGTGTAGCTGACACTTTGAAAACTCTCTCCACCCTAAAGGGAATATATACAGTATGTACAGTCACTGTCTTACAGGGAGACATGAGATGCAAATATTTACAAAGCTGAGTGTAGGATTTCTATATGGCAATTCATTCCTAATAATTTCATAAATTTAACACACATGGCGCTCAATTTACAGGATGCTTCCTGAGTCTGAGTAAGTGTGTGTGCGTGTGTGTGTGTGTGTGTGTGCAACAGCATGTTCAAAGGATTTGGAGGAGCCGGCAGGAAGTTTTATTTCTGGTGTGAAGTCTCAGAGGAAAATCCAACCCTAACCTCGCTCCGGCTTTGTAATGGTGCACATCCACACTAGAGCATCTGATTCAGAAACAGCAACATCTGAAGGTGTCTGTATGTGCACGAATCTGTACCACACTGCATTTCCAATGCTACACGAAGATCCGCGTGAACGGAAGTGATTTGAGGTGTATCAGCATTTTCTCCAACCTATGACTTGCTCTGCCGCTTCATGCTATTTATGGCTGATATGCTATTCCGAGTGACATCTCCCTGCATGATGATGGGGCAGTATAATTGTGCTGTGTATAACAATGGGTTATGTCAGCGTGCTGGTAATTAATTCTGTCGATGGAAATTAGTACAGATGTGTGGAAAAGAGAGATAACAAGGTGATGATTAGGTGCTCCTGTTTAGGCACACAGGCACACGTACACACACACACACACACACACACACACACCTAGTATGCAAAGTGTCTGAATAATGAGCGAATGTACAAAAGATAAGAGGATACATTTGGCATCAATGGTCCAACAATGGTGTGCACCCTTAATTACAGAAGAAGTATGAGAATACATATGTGTGTGTGTGAGAGAGGCAATTAGATATATGGTGAGTAATTCAAAAGTTCTATAAATGAGATTTTAATAGAATTTCTATGTAAAGCTACAGAAAAGCGGGTCGGGCCACACGTGTATGTCTCTCCTGTTTGCAGCATTAGCAGGATAGCTAGGAAGCTAATAATTACATTACATGGATTTAGGTCACTTGGCAAATCGAAGACATAACTCCCTAACGAGCTGAATATGTTACTAATGTCACTGAAAAAATTAATAATCCAACCAACAAAATAATAGCCAAGATGTTAGTCTTCTAGCTTGCAAAGTGTGCTTACCTCAGCACGACATTCACAAAAAGGTAGCTCTCCCTTTCTCTGTGTTTCACAACACATAAAGGAGGGCTGGTGTGATTAATAGCTGTCAACTATTAATGGACATTTAATATCATGTTTTCAAGCAGCTTGCACAAATATGAAGTCAACCAAATCAAAATATTTGCATACATATACATACAATATACATCTGAATGTGAAGCATTGATTCAGTCATTAGTTGGTTTGCTCGTTATGCTCGTTATCCCTGTGACTGTCCCTAAATGTGAGCGTGAAGCAACTGGCCCAGTATGACCGCCCACTAATGGCTTTCCTGCCAAGACTGCAGAGATTTACAGATTCCACTGGCCTTATGGGAGCTGGTAAAAGAAAAACAACCCTGACAGTCGCTAGCGCTCTGGAGAATGCTACACTGGGTGTTGTGTGTGTGTGTGTGTGTGTACATGAACGTGATGAATGTGTGTGTCTTTACCACATCTCTGCAGAAAGGGAGTTAAGAGGTGGCAGCAGAGAGGAGGAGGGAGCAAGACAACCAGTGGCTAATGGCTTTCCCATAGGACCGTCACTTCCCGCAATTCAAAGTGAAATGTGGGGAGCCACGGGGGAGCAGCTATTAGAAAACCTCAGACTTCATCTGCTAACAGGGCTGTGGAAGCAGTCCTTTCGTTGTAGAAATGATGAGCGTCTGACATGAGCCGACTAAAATGAGCAGGTCTTGACTGTTGAAGCCTTCTACTCAGAATAGTCCAATGCTGCCGCTACGTCTGCCCTGAACTCACCGACACTCTGGCAAGAAATGGAAGGGACTGAATTATGACTGAATGCGACTCAATTTTAAGGTCTATTTCAGTTGGGCATAATGAGAAGACACCTGGGGCTCTAACTAACAATTATTTTTTAAAACCGATTAATCTGCTGATTATACAGCATGATACATCATGAAGCATGAACCATAATTTCAGCTCTAATATCACCTCCTGAAAGACTTGTGTCCATGAAAAAACACTGTTACTGCCATTCTTGTTCACATCATCCTGACTCCTGACCTTGTTGTGGATGGGAGAAGGAGAAAGAAAAGATAATCATCCATCCATCCAACCATCCTTTGCCTATACCACTTATCCTTAAGAGTCGTGGGGGGGCTGGTGCCCTGCTGACATTGGGACTGGTCACCAGTCAATCACAGGGCCAACACATATAGACAACCATTTAGAGTCACCAATTAACCTGCATGTCTTTGGACATTTGACGCCGTTCTCATTCCCCAGTCAAGTTAGCAATGATAAATATGCAACTGGTCCGATTACACTTTCAAAAATAAAGTTTGCCAGGAAACATTGACGTGATGGTTGCAATTTTTGCTAAGGTTAATAACCAAAACTATGTTGTCAGGTGGTTTGATGATGGTTTAAGTTCAAATAAAGTATCTTAGTTACGAAAGTGAAGTTACGTTATGTATGTGACGAAGGTTATGTCATTTAAAATAATTCAGTGTTGACTTTTGGTTCCAAACGGGAAATGAAACCCAGTGTCCTGTGTGAAAGTCCATCCACCCCACCCTCTTCCATACACAGGCTGCTCAGTTTGTATTGTTTTGTCTTTGATATTTGTACGTGAAATGACACCCCAACTCTGCATATTATAAATGATGTTGCTTGTTTGCCATTTGGTGCACAAACTGGGGTACTAATTTACCATTTTGTGAATCTGGAGTTTCCTTTGCAGCTTTTGGATGTGGATATAACCCTTACCCTTACCCTTCTGTATATTTGTTATTTGCTTAGGAAAGGCTAAGAAAGCCACGTTTGATGTAACACCACTCCTCTTAGCTTGTGGACGATTCTGCCAGTGATATTAAGAAAGCAAAGCTACTACATCAAAGCTATTTGCTTTGATTTCAGAGACAAAACCTTCCTTTAATGGCACAGAGCAGCCATCTATATGTTTGTAGACTGCACTTTGTTAACCTCAAACATTAAGCTACTGCAGAGCTCGCTTTTCAAAAGTCCATTAGAATCAATGAAAAATTCATGAGTATAAACAAACATATGGGGCTATGAAATACAGTGCATCAGACCACATGTAAACAATATGAGCGGAAATCAAGTAAGGAGAGGTTCAAAGAGAAATGCTTTTGAGCTGAATACATGAATATTCTTTTTTCATCTCAACCTGATAAAGATCGATGTGTTTTGAGGTGTTGCGAACGAGAGCTGCCAGCAGAATATTCAATTTCTGAAGCACAAAACAGATCAGAATCAATGATCATCAATCTCAGTGCAGGTAGTCAGGTCACACATGCACACCCACAGACACACCTACACACACACACACACACACACACACCTTGAGGACTATACAAGCGCTGTCTGTGTGTCTGTCTGCGTTGCTGAAGCATTGAAATTCTGCTCCATTGAGCACTCCATCTACTCCATTTCCTAATCGATTCATTCATTCCCTCTGCCAGTCCCTCATTGGTCCACATGTTTATTCAACCAATCTTTCATCAGTCATGTGATTTCCTCAGGTTCCACACAATCTTTCACTCTCTTACTGCCTTTTCCTCCTTGTCAATCTCTCCAACTATACCAAGGAACCGATGAGCTGTATTTACTATGTAGTTACTGGCCTTTAAATGTAATAAGACACATACAAATCTTTACATCAAGCATTACATATCTGAAAATATGTGTTGTTTATGTTATATGTGCATTATCTGGAAACGTTCAGAGTTGAAACCTTTGAACATACCTGATCACTGTGACACTAAACCCCTCTGTCTACCAATGCTACTGCAAAAACACAGGATCCGTCATGATCTCATTTACTAATAGCCTGTACCAGCAGGCGTGAGCCGTCTGTCACATCACTGTGAGCGAGTGCAGGAGCTCCAGGAGGTCTACGAGTGTGTGTGTGTGCACTAGAGGTAGCAGCAGAGTGTTGTTGGTATGCTTGTTCTTCGGTGACACATCTGTCCGACGAGTGGTGTTTCTCTCCCTGTGGTTGTAAATCCAGAAAATGCTTGTTGGAAAACTGAATAAATAAGAGATATTAGCCTCGGGAAATGGTACCGCCTACACGAGCAGCAGACTTTATTGTCGTCCATGCAGAGAGAACACCACAAACACCACTCTCCTTTGATCATAACTGACCCATCCCTGAGGCGCCCCACCCACGAACGACAAATGTATACAGCCTCACTTGGTGCCCAGCTTAAAGAGGGGAAACATGAGGGAACTTGTAATTAATATTCTATATCTTTGTTTGCTAACATTAACTAGCTCACCTAGAACAACTGTGTGATAAGCTTGCTAATGTATGAAAACAAAGGTGATTGAATGTGTTTTTAATTATAATACACCCATAAAACCAGCAGAGCTCCGTGTTCAAAGTTAATTATGTTTCTGTTAAGTGAGTAAATCTTGGAAGGCTACGGGGTGGTTTCCAAAGTGTTTGAGATGCTTTGTTCTACTATCCAGCGCTAGTCCACAGAGTCACTGATAAGATTTTTGCAGAATACTGATGAGGAGTGAATCAAACGGGATGAATCTGCCTCGGTGCTGGTGATATTGTGGCCCTGGAGGATGAGCCTGAAGAAGATGTGTCTGCGGATGCGGCAGAGAATAGTTTGGAGGCAGGCAGTGGTGTGAACAGTTGTCTGTACAGGCATCTGCCCTGGAGCAGGTACCCACTGAGCAAGACTATTTTTAACAGGCATGTAAATGGATTGTAAAGCTATGATCACCAGTTTTGCCTGCTAAAATATTTTGTGGTGAGATTTTTTGTCAAAATAAAGTGAATTAGTAATTTGTATGCACGTCTTTTAATCTTGCCTCTCTCTGAAACACATTAGTGGCATGGCAGCTGTCGACTGAGTCAGGCCTGCAAAGCCAATTGATGTACAGCGGAGAGATGCCTTCACATCGTTCTGGAGAACACCCCAGATGATGTCCCACAGACAGAAGACAACAGTCCCTCCAGGTCATGTAGCACCACCAGGGACTCCCTGCTCAGACAACCAAAAATAATATATACTGTACTGTGCTATAAAGTAAGGATGCTTTCAAAAATGCAAAGTGAGCGAACAGAAGAAAAATCTAAATCAAATCAGTATTTGGTGTGACCACCCTTCAAAACAGCATCAGTTCTTCTAGGTACACCTGTTTTGTAGGATCATAGTCAGGTGTGTGATTAACCAGTTATACCAAACAGGAGCCAATGATCATCAACGGTATATGTAGGTTGAAACACAGTCATTAAGTGAAACAGAAACAGCTGTAGGAGGCTTAGAACTGGGTGAGGAACAGCCAAAGTCACAGTACTGTGTATTATAAATATTATATAGAATATTATATATTTATACTATTTTTTCCTTGTCAGTTGTTGTAAAAACCTTCTATGTAAAGACCTTCTCTATTGTAAGTAGTTGTAAAGCCCACTGTAAATAAAATAAACAATGTATTTCACACTACTCCATTAGTAATTCATAATATATTATTCATTTCATTTTCATTGTTAAACTAATCTTTCCAGGTGAGACAATTGTTTGTCCTCTCTTGTTTTCCTCTCCTCTGCTTTTCTCTGCATCTCATGTCTTCCTTTATGGCTGCAAAACCTCATGCTCTCTCTCTCTCTCTCTCTCTCTTTCTCTGGCCCTGATGTGTTCTCAGGGATATAGACAATTAGGGTGTTGGAGCGCCTCTGTCCCAACACATCATCCATGAGGACAAACCAAGGCCAAGTTGCAGCAGTGGGTTTCCAGTCACGCCCTCTCCTGACCCTGTACCCCGGCAATCCAAAGGCAGGAAATCAATTATGACAGATAACTACAACAACAACAACAACAACAGCAGCAGCAGCAGCAAAATACATTTTAGCAAAAGAGCATGATTAAAACAAATAATTTCAATGTAGTCACATGTACATGCATTTTTTTTTTCTTATTGTCCCAGTTTTTGCTGGCCAGCTGGGCCATAATTGTCCACAGACAGAAAACAAGAGGAAAGGAAAATACTAATCATGTTAACTCAGGGATGGAAACTTGGAAAGATTGGAAATGGTGACACAGAGGACACAAAATCCCCCAGAAATCATTTACTGAGATGCCCTTTTGTGGGTTTAAAAAAAGTAAAAGGTGACAGCTTTCATCCCTGCGACAGCACGACAAAAACACAACAAAGACAAAGGGTATTGCCTCATCTCCTGGTTGTCTTATAATATTTAGATACTCTGTATAGGGTGAGAGATACTTAAACTGTACAGTACAATGTGATCAAATGGACATATTACGAGTGGGTTTACTGTTTACATTTTCCCTTCTTAATAAACTGAGCCGTAAAACTCCTAAAACACCACAAACTGTTAGAGGAAGTTTTGCTTCACACCACCAAACAAAAAGAGCTTAGGAAGCAAAATAACCAAGTTGAGGTTAATATTAGTTGTGTAATCAATAACAGTTGTAACTCTAATGACTTTGAAAGTGATATTCAACTGTCTGAAAACAGCCTGTGTAAATATTTCACCTTTAAGTATGTAATATGTACTTTGAACGTCTTAAGTTCTCCAAATTCAGGAGAAGAAGGCCACATTTCTATTTATTTCATATTTGAAGGGGCCTTCTAAATGGGAACACCTTGGCACGCACTTGTAACGTATTTGGTCTTAGAATGCAGTCTTAGGAGGGTATGGCCCCTGAATGGGGATATCATTTGTGTGGGACAGGGTGCAATAGTGAGGGGTTCCAACACGGGAACACAGGCCCTCAATAAGCCTGAAGATTTGACAGTACCAGCTAGCTAACCAGCCACCTCACTGTCCCCCAAACCAATCAAGATTTTCACCAACAAATGAACGGCCATGTGTAACGATACTGTCGGCCGCACCCTGAAGTTGTGAGATGATTGGGGGATGTGAGATGATCGCTTGTGCTGTTTTGATTTTCCTCTCGCTGACAGTTTTGATCACTAGTATGTGTGAACTGTTCAAAGATGTAATCAGTGAGAGATGCTGTGATCCAAAGTCTCAGTGAGTTCAGACGGGCTGTGAACTCCCTCGGCTTGTGTGTGACAGTCTCCATCCTGTGGTGTTCAGAGGAGGAGGACCCGAGGGATTGGAAATAAGTTTGCTTGTTAGCATGTTGTATTAAATTGTGAACAGAGGCTTTGACTGCATCCCTCTTGGTATGGTTACAAGTTTAATGTAGCACTAATTTAGGACGGTGAGGAGACCGAGTAGTTTCACTCCCATATATTACATTTTAATGCCTTTTTTTGATCAGGGCCTCAAAGCATCTGATCTTCCTCTCCTCAATCTGTGTGTGTGTGTGTGATATATGAGTTTCTAATTTAATGTTAAATGTTACTCAGGTATTTTTCCATGTGTATTCACACCTGGATGACTACCAGCGCTTCCACAAGGACAGCTACCCATCAAGGAAGCAGCTGGAGAACGCCTTGTCAGAGGTCAGCGGGGTTCAATCATTCATCTTCATCATGGCCCAGGAGAAAAACCATTATATTTCTGGCTGTTCCTGTGTGATACAGAAAGCATCCGCAAGTAAGTGTAGCTCTCCGAGTCATTGGTTATTAAGCAGTTATGACACAATCCTGATGCGAGTAGTCAGAACCTGAGGGGCGATACTGAGTCACTGCAGCATCCAGCCTGACCTCAGGAGACAAAGAAGACATAGCTGTAGCTCTTACTCCAGCTAACAGCTGAAGTTGGATCTTTAGTGCGACTAATTACACGAAAAAAATGCTTGGTGCTGCTGTTGTGCCTTCAAAATTCACTACATTTTTATTTTGTTATATTTTCAGTTTGGATTAAGAGAGGCAGACTTCATCAGCATCAATCAGGACCAAATGTGTTTGAAATACACCAGAAATACAGTTACTTCTGGAGTCATTTTCATCAGAGAGTTTTACCTCAACATCTGAAAAAAGCCAAACCAGAAGTGACGTAACATGAGGTAGAGCCAACCAATAGAAATGAGGACTAGGTATAAAGACTATACCTAATGGTGTGTTCACATCACTACACTGTAAAGTTTGCTATTATGTGTCAGGCTCTAACAAAATTAGCACTGGTTGTCTAATAGCAGCCAGGAGTGTTGATACATACCCATAACAGAAAGTAAGGCGCTACTATGAGCTTGTATCGTGTCTCACTGCCTGATATAACTCCAGCTATGTTACGTTTTAGGGTGCTCTACCTTTACAGCAGGAGGGGGGAGAGAGATAGCTGCCTGACTACTTACTACATGTGACACATTGATTGTCATCACTGAAATCATTGTGCTGACATATTTGAAAGTTAACAAAAGTTCGAAAACGAAGGCTTATGGTGCACAGAGCACGTTTTCAAAATCGCATCCTAAACTTCATCATATCACTTGGAAGATATCCCTCTGGTCTAAAATGAGACCCTTCAGCTGCACATAACACCCCCGTCAACAATGCTAGCAGCTTTCCTTTTCCTGCTGTAGACAAACTGTGGACTCCATGTCCTGACAGGTTAGAGTTCATGCAACCTGCACAAACACAATAACTTGAATTCCCATTTAATATTGTCATTTTCAGACATGGTCAAGCATAAAATGCCCAAAGACGTTGGTGTGATTGAAGGTCACGATGTTGTGTGATGTGACTTGTGTTTCCCAACCCAGCCCAGATCTGCTATATGTGTTCAGCATCTTGAACACCAGGTTACCCCTCACAGGGCAGCTGTAGCTTTTCCCCAGGAAGGCTGTGATTTCCTGCAGCGGTGCAGTCAGTCTCCTCATCTGACCCAGGACGGCAGTTAAGAACTCACGAGCATCCTGATCACACAGACACACAGATTAAATTTGATGCACAGACGAGAAGCAGAAGGAGGCGAAACATTAAACCGTTAAAAAGCAGCAGACTCACTTTCTGGCAGGAGTCCACAAACTCAGGATCCTGGACAGAGACGACCCACTTGAACACATCTTACAGTATCCATAAAGCAGCTGGAGAGGGTGAAGGAAAATCCTGTTTGTCTACAGATCTGTGAGTGTGTGACGCGTGTGGGACTCACCTTGCTTTGGGGGACAGACAGCATGTTGGATGGGTACCATATTGTGGGTCTGAACATGAAGTCACAAAGTGTGAGAGTAGTTGACTGACCTGTTTGAGGACGAGTCCTTCTCGGCCAGTCTGGCACGAGGCCCTGGCGTCTGCCTCTTCGATTTGCTAAAGCAGGCAAGTGTTGGGGGAGCCGATCTCACGTCCTCCTGGTCCGCTCAGTCTCCTCATCATCACTAAGTCCTTTAAACTCCTCCACTTGGTCGACTTGGATGGAGCTGTCATCTTGAGTTTTAACAGGACTGTAGCCGAAGTCTTTTTTCTCTGTTGGAGGAAAATAAATGTCATGGTTAAATAATTAACCAACAGCGAGATGAGCTAAATGAACACTTTATAAAACAACTTTCAAGTCCAGACTAATGTGAAGCACTGAGGCAATTAAACAGTCCCCAGCAAGTCCTCTTCGTCTCCTGGTTCTCCTGCTCAGGTGGGGGCACTGTGGGGGTAGCTGGACCATCTGAGTCTGTGTGGCCTGGACCACAGACTGTGTGGGGGTTTTTTTTAATTAATTTTACATTGAAGTAATTGTATTTTGACTAAGGAAATATATATGAGTACTTCTTGTTTGATCTCACTCATCAGTTCTTTGTCAGACACGTGCCTGTAGCGACACCCTGCGGCTGAGTTGATGAACAACAACACAAATGCGAAGCTGCAATGTTTGTCCCTCACGGCTCTCTGTTGAATGGCGCTGTCATGTCGGTCCCCTTGATGGTGAGTTACCCTTCTAATTTCAACCAATAACTACACTTACCAGACGAACTGAACACATTTCACCTGCTCTTTTTTTCATTTCAGGGTACAGCCTGTTAAAAGGCCGTGTTTACACTAAGTTTATAGGCTAACAGCGTGTGTTGTTGCTAGCGTTTAGCTAGAAGGCTGTAACTTCACTCACTGGCTGAACAAGCTGAATGAAGCTAATGTTAGCCAACAGTTAAATGTTTATGAGGTCCACCTCGCTAAACTAATGGAGTCTAATACAACAAACCCTCCCTTCATGAATGTATAATGCTCAGTTTGTGTTGAAACTGTTTCAGAGAGGTGTAGATTCAACTGTATGGTCACTTTTGAGGATGTAGTTTGTAGAGCTGTTGAACTACACTGTGTTATCCTGGCAGGTATTTCTATTATTTTGTCCACCCCTTCTATATCAACGAGGGTAGACTAAAACACACGAACACCTCCCTGTATAATGCAATATTATAGAATATATAACAATACGTGACTAGAATACAATAACACAGACATGATATAATAATAAAAGCAGTAAAGAGGAGGCACTGTCTCCTTCCTTCCTCTCACTCTCTCTCCTCTGCCTCCTCTCATCAGTCTCTACACAGATGTTGCCAGCGGTTGGCTCTCCTCACTGTTGCTAGGCGACAGTGGAGCTCCAGCTCAGTGTCACCGCCTCCTCTGCACACACGGCTGCTCCTCTTCCTCACCCAGCGCTTTTACGATGTGGAGATGCTCTTCAGCTTGGGGTCTAAGCTGAGGAGGAGGAGGATTGAGAAGAAGAATGTGTAAGAAATGTTTGTGGCTGTGTTGAACCTGCAGATGCAGACACGCCAGTGCTGCTGCTGGTGTCTGTTGCTGGGCAGACTCCAGCTGAAACAGGGTGAAGGAAATCAAAGGCTGCACAGGTGTGACTGACTGAGTCAGGTTTAAAGCTCAGGTTAAGTACCTGATAAATTCCCACCGTTCGCTGAACTGTAGCTCAGCTAAAGATCAATGCAGCAAAACAAAAAGTCCCCAAACGGATCGGCGATATGCGATGTATTGCCGAATGTGAAAAGTGTAAACATCTTAGATTTTAACAAAATTAGATGAAGAAACACTACCAGTACTACAAGGAGAGTCAAGATTCAAGAGATTCAAGATTCTTTATTTGTCACATACACAGTTATACACAGTATAACGTGTAGTGAAATGTTCTTAGTGCCTGTTCCAGTCTGAAACAAATAAAATAGAATAAATATAAAAATACACAAAGTGAAACAATAAGAGTAGAAACATATATATACATATACACATAAGATAAAGATAAATAAATAATAAATCAAAGTCTAAAACTGTACAAGGAGAGTCCTACAATGAGCAGTGAGTTCTCAGCAGTCTATGTTGCTGTCTGCCACAAACTGAGTGTCAGTGTTTTACCCATTTAAATGAGGTGTTTGACCTTTACTGTCTTTTCCCTTCTGTCTGTCACAGTTACTATAGCTACACTCAGAGATATTATGGCCCAGACATAGCAGCAGCGTATTATGTCTTGTGTCTGAAGGGTCGATTTAGGTAAGTGCCTTGTTCCTTTGCCTCCTCCTGCCATATGCCTTAATACTGTTGTTTGTGGGTTTGGCTTTGTGAGATATGTTTTTCTGTGTGAACTAAGTTCATGTAAAGTGACTGCTATTACACACATAACTCATGTAGGGCTGCAAACAGTTATTTTAATTGTTGTAATCTGCAAAGTAGTAGAGCAAAGATGTTTAATAGCCCTCATGTCCAAACTGCTGCTGTGATCCAGTTTTCATGTGATCGTCTGTGTTGTGTCCTCAGGTATCTTGGCCAGTCTGAGTGGTTCCATACAGACCGTAGGGGCAAGTTCAATTGGGACTTCTTGGATCACAAAGACACACCCCTAGAGGAAGTGAACATGAGCTACACACTCATCAACTACAGAGGATTGAGGAACCTAGGTAGTGAGCTCTAACTCTGCCTCTTTCAGTTTCTTTTTCCTCAAAATCACTTTCCTTTTCCCGTAGTTTTGGTGTTTCTGAACTGCTCTGTCCTCCGTCAGAGGGGCAGCGATATTTGCGGACTCTGTCACTACGAGGATGTCCTGAGGTGGACGACTGGTTCCTGACCAGACTCCACATGTTTCAGGACTCGCTGGAGGAGCTGGACATCTCTCACTGTCCAGGCATCACCACAGGCGGCTTAGCTGCACTCAGGAATCTCAAGTAAATACTCAAAAACTCCCAACATAGCTTAGTTACCAAAACACTCCCATCATAGTAAGTTCCTCCCTTTTTGTGTTGCAGGGGACTGCGGCGTCTGGACGTGTCATCTCTTCCTAGGATCTCGAGTCCGGGGTTGGTCATTATCCTGCTGGAGGATATGTTGCCACAGTGCCAGATCGTCGCTACTGGCTATGACCACAGCACACTGGAGAGAGGAGAGGGGACAGAGGAGCACATGCAAGGGCAGAGGTAGAGGATGAGCAAGGACGGGAACCAGAGGACACAAGGGACTCAGTTCAGAAAGAGAGAGAAAGAGTCGTCTGTTCACCGTGGTCTGACAAGAAAGGACACTGATGGACAAAAAGACGTGCGTAGGAAACACCTCCCAGCAGAGGCCTATTGAGCCAAATCAGTTGGTTTTCGCAGAGGAATTTCAGCATAGAAAAATGTGAAATGTCCAGCTGCCCTCTTGACACAGTCCACCAATATGAACCAATTATGGACTCATATTTGACAACATTCAATTTGGTAAAATTTTTCATTGTGAAAAAGAAAAAAATGGAGCAAGTATGTACTAACTCAGGCTTGTTTGATTATTTGGCATTGTCAGGCAGGTGTAGGTTTCCACTGTCAGTCTGCGTTGTTTTCCCTCATAATCAACACTTGTGATATAAATCTAAATTATTGCCAAAATCATGTCCGTCTCCAGCAATTTACTGAAATGTAAATATGAATAAAGACTTTATTGTTCAATATCAGGATTGTTGTACATTTATAGTGTCTGAATGTATTTCTAATCGTCACTGTGGAAGCTTATGTGAGGAATCTAAAGCCCATAATCCAGTTTGAGCCTTGTCCTGCAGCAGTGTCAGACCCCTCAGGGCGAATGAAGATGCCAGTAAAACTGCGAGACGAGAGTGAATGGGAATGAAGAAATCACAGCTATTTTTGTATGTACAGATGTCTACAATGATATGGCAGCCAGTTTTGACGTGAGCAAGACTTGTTATATGACCTACGTCTACTTCACACTGCATGTCTGGTGGTATTGCCTATTTTAAAGTGGAAAAAAAAAAGTTTATTTCTCATGTTCACCGTGTTTATTAACAGTAGGTCTGTTGAATCTATGGAGTTTTAAAAGTGGAATTTATGAAAACATCAAATGCTGTAGGAACCATTGTGCCATGGAAAGTGGGTCACAGCAAACACGGACCGTGTTTCTGACGGACAACAACAGACAGCTCAGCTGAGAGCTAACTAGCTGTGTAGTGGATACCTGTAGTAAATCGGTAAACTCTGGGATTTAAACCGATTGTCATTTGGACCCTTGTGGCTGAAGGGTCTCAGTAGACGGATAAATGTCTGATGCATCAGGTATGAAGACTTTCTGATGGGAGAAACGAGTTATAACTTCCACGAGCAGACGGTGCTACACCGCGCTAGCTAACGTTAGCCTGGCTAGCTAACATGAGCTGGCTATTGTTTACATGGAGACATATTTGCTGAGACAGAGCTTGACGTGGTGTTTAATTTTACATTTGTAGAACTTCCTAAAAAAGAAGAAGAGGAGGAGGTCACGCCTGAGCCAGAGGTAAGAAACCTGGACTCTATCTGGTGATAGTTAGCAGGTTGTTGAGTGAAAGCAGCCGCTGACAACAAGGGCTACCAAACTGACGGCATCGTGTCCTTACAGGAGCAGTCCGACGACAGCAGTGAGGAAGAGGCTGCAGGAGACACGGACAGTATGTAAAAACAGTAGCACACCTCCAAGAGCTGCACTAGCAATATGAAATATATAGTTCTCCTCTATTGTCCTCTTCATACCACATCTGGTACATTTTACACTGCTTCTATGTAATGTGTCACATGTCATCATACTGCTGATGCTCATTTTAAAGTTGATTCTCTTTTTATTACCTGTATTTGTATGCACAGTATTCTGTTTAGTCACCTGTTGTCTCCTCTGTGCTCCTGCCAGTGGACTTTCTGCGTAACCTGTTCTCCAGCACCCTGGGCCTCGGCTCAGCAGACAAAGTGCTGGATGAGCTGACTCTGGAAGCAGTGGCTCAGTACATAAAGAGCGGCAAATGTGAGTCTGTGCCTGCTTTCAGCTTGTCCGCCACGACTGGCCACAATGAATGATTCACTGCTCACAAGCCAGTAGTCATGATGAGTATCGCTTGAAGTCAGAAGTTTCTCTGCTTCCACAGGTAAAAACATCATCTGCATGGTCGGAGCAGGAATATCCACATGTGAGTGTCTCTGTTTTAATAATACGGAACAAGTATTTAAAAGTGTCAAACTCCTTTAAATGTATTGTTTCATTTTTTTTATCTCCATCCACAGCGGCTGGGATCCCAGATTTCCGCTCACCTGGAACTGGCCTGTATGCAAACTTGCAAAAATATAGTCTGCCTTACCCAGAGGCCATCTTCCAGATAGATTACTTTAAGGTAAAGCTCGAAGAACGACACGCAGCAGTGACCTATGTAACATTACTGACCCTAAACTCAGGAACAAAAACACACCATTTTCTTGGATAATATTGTTAATTGTTACTGTCACTACTATGCAATATATTGTTTTCCTCCATCTTCCATCTCAGAAACATCCTGAGCCTTTCTTCGCCTTGGCCAAGGAGCTTTACCCTGGACAGTTCAAGGTGAAATACACTCCTTGCTGCTTTGTAGGACTCGTATTAATTGTTGAAAATGTATTCACTGTATGAAATCAAAATATATCAGAATGTATAAGACTAAAATGTAACTTCAGAAAACAATCAACTGCCTCACAAGTGTTTGTTCTCTTGTGTTTGGTGTTTAGCCAACAATCTGTCACTACTTCATGAAGCTCCTGAAGGACAAGGGGCTTCTGAGACGCTGCTACTCACAGGTAGCAAAGAGAAAACAGTCGCATAGTCATAAGCCGCACTTGGGAATCTTTCAATTTCTTTATTGACATTAGTGTGTGTGTGTGTGTGTGTGTGTGTGTTCATTCAGAATATTGACACTCTGGAGCGTGTGGCCGGGCTCGAAGGAGACGATCTAATTGAAGCTCATGGAACTTTTTAC